>NC_042961.1:49539175-49821675 GCF_901001165.1 Salmo trutta | reverse complement strand
ATGGAGAGAGGGAAAGAGATGGAGAGAGAGAGAGGAGAAAGAGCAAGAGATGGAGAGGTAGTGACGGGAAGAGCGAGATATGGAGAGAGTGAGAGACGGATTGAGCGTGAGATGGAGAGAGCGAGAGATGGAGAGGTAGTGACGGGAAGAGCGAGAGATGGAGAGGTAGTGACGGGAAGAGCGAGAGATGGAGAGGTAGTGACGGGAAGAGCGAGAGATGGAGAGGTAGTGACGGGAAGAGCGAGAGATGGAGGGGTAGTGACGGGAAGAGCGAGAGATGGAGAGGTAGTGACGGGAAGAGCGAGAGATGGAGAGGTAGTGACGGGAAGAGCGAGAGATGGAGAGGTAGTGACGGGAAGAGCGAGAGATGGAGAGGTAGTGACGGGAAGAGCGAGAGATGGAGAGGTAGTGACGGGAAGAGCGGTGTTAGCCAGAAAAAGAAAGGCATATGAAAAGAGGTATACATTAGTGAATAAGGGGCAGCAGAAGACTGAGTGGGTCAGAGAGGGGTTGATGGAGTGAACGATAGATGGATCAACAGACAGAGAGAGAGTTGATGGCTACTCTCCAACGTTTTCTCTCCCTCTCTCTCTCTCTAACTCCCTCTCTCTCTCATAGTTATTCAGGTGATGTTAATGATGATGATGATGATGATGATGATGGTGGTGATGATGATGGCGATGCTGTTATAAGTACTTCCATCACCCAGCCAGGTTCCTGTAATGTAATGACTGTTCAGGGGTGTGTGTGTGTGTGTTTGTGCGCGCCCGCCCGCGTCAGGGCTGGTGGGTGGTGAGGCGAGAGGCCCGAGGTACGTGACTCAGCTAATTGCGGCGCCTTGTGAGTGAGAGCCGTGTACTCTGAAATTGTAGGAACCTGAGCTGAGATGGAGGCTATTCAACCTGGTCTAACACACACACACACACACACACACACACACACACACACACACACACACACACACACACACACACACACACACACACACACACACACACCTGCACTCACCTTAATCATACTTTATTACCCCCTACTCCCACTGTGGTGGCTGGTCCAATGTATTTTTAGCTGTAGATTATGGCTTTCCAATATCTAAGCCTCACATGAATAGTCGAACGTCGAAGCAAATTTACTTCTGCATGCCCATGTTGCCACACATAATGAATACAAATAATACAATAATATATGCCATTTAACACATGCTTTTATCCAAAGTGACTTACAGTCGCGCTTCCATACATTTTCATACAGGTGGTCCCAGGAATCAAACCCACTATCCTGGTGTTGAAGTGCCATGCTCTACCAACTGAGCTACAGAGGACCTGGAGCCATGCTCTACCAACTGAGCTACAGAGGACCTGGAGCCATGCTCTACCAACTGAGGTACAGAGGACCTGGAGCCATGCTCTACTAACTGAGCTACAGAGGACCTGGAGCCATGCTCTACCAACTGAGGTACAGAGGACCTGGAGCCATGCTCTACCAACTGAGCTACAGAGGACCTGGAGCCATGCTCTACTAACTGAGGTACAGAGGACCTGGAGCCATGCTCTACTAACTGAGGTACAGAGGACCTGGAGCCATGCTCTACCAACTGAGCTACAGAGGACCTGGAGCCATGCTCTACCAACTGAGCTACAGAGGACCTGGAGCCATGCTCTACTAACTGAGCTACAGAGGACCTGGAGCCATGCTCTACTAACTGAGGTACAGAGGACCTGGAGCCATGCTCTACCAACTGAGCTACAGAGGACCTGGAGCCATGCTCTACTAACTGAGCTACAGAGGACCTGGAGCCATGCTCTACTAACTGAGGTACAGAGGACCTGGAGCCATGCTCTACTAACTGAGGTACAGAGGACCTGGAGCCATGCTCTACCAACTGAGGTACAGAGGACCTGGAGCCATGCTCTACTAACTGAGGTACAGAGGACCTGGAGCCATGCTCTACTAACTGAGGTACAGAGGACCTGGAGCCATGCTCTACCAACTGAGCTACAGAGGACCTGGAGCCATGCTCTACTAACTGAGCTACAGAGGACCTGGAGCCATGCTCTACTAACTGAGGTACAGAGGACCTGGAGCCATGCTCTACTAACTGAGCTACAGAGGAACTGGAGCCATGCTCTACTAACTGAGCTACAGAGGAACTGGAGCCATGCTCTACCAACTGAGCTACAGAGGACCTGGAGCCATGCTCTACTAACTGAACTACAGAGGAACTGGAGCCATGCTCTACTAACTGAGCTACAGAGGACCTGGAGCCATGCTCTACCAACTGAGCTACAGAGGACCTGGAGCCATGCTCTACTAACTGAGGTACAGAGGACCTGGAGCCATGCTCTACTAACTGAGGTACAGAGGACCTGGAGCCATGCTCTACTAACTGAGGTACAGAGGAACTGGAGCCATGCTCTACTAACTGAGGTACAGAGGACCTGGAGCCATGCTCTACCAACTGAGCTACAGAGGACCTGGAGCCATGCTCTACCAACTGAGCTACAGAGGACCTGGAGCCATGCTCTACTAACTGAGGTACAGAGGACCTGGAGCCATGCTCTACTAACTGAGGTACAGAGGACCTGGAGCCATGCTCTACCAACTGAGCTACAGAGGACCTGGAGCCATGCTCTACTAACTGAGCTACAGAGGACCTGGAGCCATGCTCTACTAACTGAGGTACAGAGGACCTGGAGCCATGCTCTACTAACTGAGCTACAGAGGACCTGGAGCCATGCTCTACTAACTGAGCTACAGAGGACCTGGAGCCATGCTCTACTAACTGAGGTACAGAGGACCTGGAGCCATGCTCTACCAACTGAGCTACAGAGGACCTGGAGCCATGCTCTACCAACTGAGCTACAGAGGACCTGGAGCCATGCTCTACTAACTGAGCTACAGAGGACCTGGAGCCATGCTCTACTAACTGAGGTACAGAGGACCTGGAGCCATGCTCTACTAACTGAGCTACAGAGGACCTGGAGCCATGCTCTACCAACTGAGCTACAGAGGACCTGGAGCCATGCTCTACCAACTGAGCTACAGAGGACCTGGAGCCATGCTCTACTAACTGAGCTACAGAGGACCTGGAGCCATGCTCTACTAACTGAGCTACAGAGGACCTGGAGCCATGCTCTACTAACTGAGGTACAGAGGACCTGGAGCCATGCTCTACTAACTGAGCTACAGAGGACCTGGAGCCATGCTCTACTAACTGAGGTACAGAGGACCTGGAGCCATGCTCTACTAACTGAGGTACAGAGGACCTGGAGCCATGCTCTACTAACTGAGCTACAGAGGACCTGGAGCCATGCTCTACTAACTGAGGTACAGAGGACCTGGAGCCATGCTCTACTAACTGAGCTACAGAGGACCTGGAGCCATGCTCTACTAACTGAGCTACAGAGGACCTGGAGCCATACTCTACCAACTGAGCTACAGAGGACCTGGAGCCATGCTCTACCAACTGAGCTACAGAGGACCTGGAGCCATGCTCTACTAACTGAGGTACAGAGGACCTGGAGCCATGCTCTACTAACTGAGCTACAGAGGACCTGGAGCCATGCTCTACTAACTGAGGTACAGAGGACCTGGAGCCATGCTCTACCAACTGAGCTACAGAGGACCTGGAGCCATGCTCTACCAACTGAGCTACAGAGGACCTGGAGCCATGCTCTACCAACTGAGCTACAGAGGACCTGGAGCCATGCTCTACTAACTGAACTACAGAGGACCTGGAGCCATGCTCTACTAACTGAGGTACAGAGGACCTGGAGCCATGCTCTACCAACTGAGCTACAGAGGACCTGGAGCCATGCTCTACTAACTGAGGTACAGAGGACCTGGAGCCATGCTCTACTAACTGAGCTACAGAGGACCTGGAGCCATGCTCTACTAACTGAGCTACAGAGGACCTGGAGCCATGCTCTACTAACTGAGCTACAGAGGACCTGGAGCCATGCTCTACCAACTGAGCTACAGAGGACCTGGAGCCATGCTCTACCAACTGAGCTACAGAGGACCTGGAGCCATGCTCTACCAACTGAGCTACAGAGGACCTGGAGCCATGCTCTACTAACTGAGGTACAGAGGACCTGGAGCCATGCTCTACTAACTGAGCTACAGAGGACCTGGAGCCATGCTCTACCAACTGAGCTACAGAGGACCTGGAGCCATGCTCTACCAACTGAGCTACAGAGGACCTGGAGCCATGCTCTACTAACTGAGCTACAGAGGACCTGGAGCCATGCTCTACTAACTGAGCTACAGAGGACCTGGAGCCATGCTCTACCAACTGAGGTACAGAGGACCTGGAGCCATGCTCTACTAACTGAGCTACAGAGGACCTGGAGCCATGCTCTACTAACTGAGCTACAGAGGAACTGGAGCCATGCTCTACTAACTGAGCTACAGAGGACCTGGAGCCATGCTCTACTAACTGAGCTACAGAGGACCTGGAGCCATGCTCTACTAACTGAGGTACAGAGGACCTGGAGCCATGCTCTACTAACTGAGCTACAGAGGACCTGGAGCCATGCTCTACTAACTGAGCTACAGAGGACCTGGAGCCATGCTCTACTAACTGAGCTACAGAGGACCTGGAGCCATGCTCTACTAACTGAGGTACAGAGGACCTGGAGACATGCTCTACTAACTGAGCTACAGAGGACCTGGAGCCATGCTCTACTAACTGAGGTACAGAGGACCTGGAGCCATGCTCTACTAACTGAGGTACAGAGGACCTGGAGCCATGCTCTACTAACTGAGCTACAGAGGACCTGGAGCCATGCTCTACTAACTGAGGTACAGAGGACCTCGAGCCATGCTCTACTAACTGAGCTACAGAGGACTGTGGTTGTGAGACATTAAGAGTGTAACAGATAACTAGAACTGTGGTTGTGAGACATTAAGAGTGTAACAGATAACTAGAACTGTGGTTGTGAGACATTAAGAGTGTAACAGATAACTAGAACTGTGGTTGTGAGACATTAAGAGTGTAACAGATAACTAGAACTGTGGTTGTGAGACATTAAGAGTGTAACAGATAACTAGAACTGTGGTTTTGAGACATTAAGAGTGTAACAGATAACTACAACTGTGGTTGTGAGACATTAAGAGTGTAACAGATAACTAGAACTGTAGTTGTGAGACATTAAGAGTGTAACAGATAACTAGAACTGTGGTTGTGAGACATTAAGAGTGTAACAGATAACTAGAACTGTGGTTGTGAGACATTAAGAGAGTAACAGATAACTAGAACTGTGGTTGTGAGACATTAAGAGTGTAACAGATAACTAGAACTGTAGTTGTGAGACATTAAGAGTGTAACAGATAACTAGAACTGTGGTTGTGAGACATTAAGAGTGTAACAGATAACTAGAACTGTGGTTGTGAGACATTAAGAGTGTAACAGATAACTAGAACTGTGGTTGTGAGACATTAAGAGTGTAACAGATAACTAGAACTGTGGTTGTGAGACATTAAGAGTGTAACAGATAACTAGAACTGTAGTTGTGAGACATTAAGAGTGTAACAGATAACTAGAACTGTGGTTGTGAGACATTAAGAGTGTAACAGATAACTGGAACTGTGGTTGTGAGACATTAAGAGTGTAACAGATAACTAGAACTGTGGTTGTGAGACATTAAGAGTGTAACAGATAACTAGAACTGTGGTTGTGAGACATTAAGAGTGTAACAGATAACTGGAACTGTGGTTGTGAGACATTAAGAGTGTAACAGATAACTGGAACTGTGGTTGTGAGACTGTGGTCAAATGGAGCTGAAATGACTAAATGGCTTGCAGGTTAGTGGGACCTTGCCAAGAGGTTGTTGTAAAGGTTCCAGGTAGGTTGATGGGAAGTTGCTTGTAGGTTCCAGGTAGGTTATTTAGATGTTGTTGTAAGGTTACAGGATGGCTAATGGGAAGGTACTAGTATCTTCCAGGTAGGTTATTTATAGGTTGTGGTAAGGTTCCAGGTAGGTTGATGGAAAGTTACTAGTAGGTTACAGGTAGGTTATTTAGAGGTTGTTGTAAGGTTCCAGGTAGATTGATGGGAAGTTACTAGTAGGTTCCAGTTAGGTTATTTAGAGGTTGTTGTAAGGTTCCAGGTAGGTTGATGGGAAGTTACTAGTAGGTTCCAGTTAGGTTATTTAGAGGTTGTTGTAAGGTTCCAGGTAGGTTGATGGGAAGTTACTAGTAGGTTACAAGTAGGTTATTTAGAGGTTGTTGTAAGGTTCCAGGTAGGTTGATTGGAAGTTACTAGTAGGTTCCAGTTAGGTTATTTAGAGGGTATCTGTCCTGTCTCACCTGTGAGGACATGTTGACGGTGAGGACCTCCCTCTTGGAGGAGTCCAGCCCCTGCAGGCCTTCCCACTGGACCTGTCATCAACACCCGGTACTGCCCCGTCACCAGCACCCGCAGCAGGAAGTTATAAGCAACCGTGTCCACCCAGGGAACCATGAGCTTATAAAGCAGAGCACTGGGGGAGGGAGAGAGGGAGAGGGGGGAGGGAGGGAAGGAGGGAGAGGGGGGAGGGAGGGAGGGCGAGGGATGCAGGGGGAGGGAGGGAGAAAGGGAGGGAGGGATAGGAGGCAAAGGGATGAATGGGGGAGAAAATATGTATATGTGACAGCAGTAAATAAAGAACAGAAGAAAAATGGCATTTCCAATTGAAGATATCACTTTACTACACCACACAAAACCAGTCAGACCAGGACTCACACACACACCCTCCTATTCCAGTGAGATAGTATAGAGTCGAGAGCCATGGCAGTGTGTGTGTGGAGGTGCAGTGAGTCAGTGTGTGCAAATCAGACAGCAGGCGCTTGGCACGGTCTCAGGCCACAGAGAGCTCTCAGGTACACAGGGCCAAACACACACACACACACACACACACACACACACACACACACACACACACACACACACACACACACACACACACACACACACACACACACACACACACACAATTTGGTGGAGTAGCTCCAGCCCTTGGGCAGCTTGTCCTCAGAGGAGGCCCAGGTCATGTTATTAGTGTACACATAGTATTCATAGATGGTGTCCTGGAAGGGACAACTATAAGAGAAAAGGTCAGTGACACAGTTCAACATCTTTGCATAAATTCCATAATATATGGTAATATAATCCCATAAATACAGTCAATATATGGTAATATAATCCCATAAATACAGTCAATATATGGTAATATAATCCCATAAATACAGTAATATATGGTAATATAATCCCATAAATGAAGGAAATTAATAATGTAATGAAGTGTACAAAAATATATATTAGTTTTTAAGCTCTGTATTAATAGAGACTGTCTTTCAAATGTGTTTGAGAGTTCAATGTTTGTGCATAAATACTGAATAAACAATAACCCTATAACACTGTGTGTGTGTTTATACGTGTACTGTATATGCATGTGTGTGTGTGCGTGCGTGCGTGCGTGCGTGTGTGTGTGCGTGTGCGTGCGCGCGCCTGCACGCTCATGCATATGTGTCTCTCTGTACCCCACCTTGTTGATCTTCTTACGGCCATCCTCATTGACTGAGGCACAGATGGACCAGATGACACTGAAGATGAAGCACAACTCAACCATACGACCGTAGTGGTCAGAGTCAGAGGGGGTCACCTGGAGGGAGAGAGAGAGAGAAAGAGAAGTGTGGACAGAGAGGGAGAGGGAGAGATAATAAGTCATGCTACCATCATCAGAAAGAGTAAGCGTCACATGAAGAGGTAAAGAGGAATTGGCAGTATCAAATGTTTAGTTAGTGTTGCCATACTGTCTCTATTGGTTGCCAAGAGGCGGCAGGGGAAGGATGGGCAGCAACTCCTTACAGCTGCTCCTCTTGAACGCTACGGTCTACTCTCAAACAACCTCTTCAGGTAGTCCACCTCAACCTACAGGGATGGGAAGGGGGATGGGGAGGAGACTGGGGAGGGAGGGAGAGAAAGAGGGGGTAGAGAACGAGAGAGAGGAGGGGAGACAGACAGGACCAGGAAGGGAGAGAGAGGGAGGAGGAAGAGAGACAGAAAGGAGAGAAAGAGAGGGAGGAGAAGGAGGAGGAGGAAAGAGAGAGGGAGCGAAAGAGAGGAAGGAGGAAGACAGAGAGAAAGGAGAGAAAGAGAGGGAGGAGGAAGACAGAGAGAAAGGAGAGAAAGGAGAGAAAGAGAGGGAGGAGGAAGACAGAGAGAAAGTAGAGAAAGCGAGGGAGGAGGAAGACAGAGAGAAAGGACAGAAAGCGAGGGAGGAGGATAGACAGAGAGAAAGGAGGGAAAGAGAGGGAGGAGTAAGACAGAGAGAAAGTACAGAAAGCGAGGGAGGATGAAGACAGAGAGAAAGGAGGGAAAGAGAGGGAGGAGGAAGACAGAGAGAAAGGAGGGAAAGAGAGGGAGGAGGAAGACAGAGAGAAAGGACAGAAAGCGAGGGAGGATGAAGACAGAGAGAAAGGAGGGAAAGAGAGGGAGGAGTAAGACAGAGAGAAAGTACAGAAAGCGAGGGAGGATGAAGACAGAGAGAAAGGAGGGAAAGAGAGGGAGGAGGAAGAGAGAGAGAAAGGAGAGAAAGAGAGGGAGGAGGAAGAGAGAGAGAAAGGAGAGAAGAAGGAAAAAGTGAGAGGTTAATAATCAGAGCACACCTACAGTACGTTAACCTGTGATGTGACGCAGCCATCTTGCTGCCATGCTATCCCTAGCCCAGTTACCTTCTGTCCTTAGGTTTTGAGGACATCGATATATGCCTTCCTTGGTGCTCACAAAAAATACCCCCAAAAAACATGGCACAGTACTGGGCGCCAACTGATGAGGCTCAAAGCCAGAGCATGCTGCTTAGACCACTGTGCCAGTTCCTAATGCTCTAGCAAGCAGGGAGAGTACTATGGTGATGCTTGATGGAAACAGTGCATTGTTTTTTATTATTTTGTTTTAAGCAATCCCCCATCCATAGCCCTAACCTTAACCTCTCGGAATGAATACCTAAACTTAACCGTTTGACACACACAAACAGGCACACACACACACGCACACATACTGCTGTCCCAGTAGAACACACACCCACAAGGATGTACACACATGTACCATACACACAAACACAAAAAGGAAGGTGTTTGTTAATTTACCCCGGTTGTGTGTATCTTCTTTCATCCCATCAGTCCACCATTATTTCATCGGTCCACCATTATTTCATCGGTCCACCATTATTTCATCGGTCCACCATTATTTCATCGGTCCACCATTATTTCATCGGTCCACCATTATTTCATCGGTCCACCATTATTTCATCAGTCCACCATTATTTAATTATTTAATGACTCCAACATTATTTGATCAGTCCACCATTATTTCATCAGTCCACCATAAGTTCATCAATCCACCATTATTTCATCAGTAAAATCCTTATTTAATCAGTCCACCATTATTTTATCAGTCCACCATTATTTCATCAGTCCACCATTATTTCATCAGTCCACCATTATTTCATCAATCCACCATGGGACTCTGACTGAAATCGCTCTCTGTGCTTTTATTGTCTAATTTGCCAAACGCACACACCCCCTGCGGTACGGTATCAGTGTGCGTCTTTTCTTTTCACCATTTTGTCACTGGTAGGGTGGTTGTTTTGAAAGGATTAAATATCACACTGTGTAATTCCTGTGTTCGTTGCCTGTTTGCCAAACCCAGTTTTCTCCCCCTGTAGGGCGAGCCCACACTCACTCTGTCCTGCTGTGATCACTGGAGGGGGCCTAACTGGCACCCACCCTGTCTCTGCTCAACCCCTTCTTCTCCACTATCTCTCTCCCTCTCTCTCCTCCTCTCTTTCGCTCACTCTCTCTTCCTCTCTCTGCACACTGGTGCAAATCTTGCAAGTCTTCACTCTGAGTGGATGTTGAGGTGTGTCGCTCTTTCACCGTGAGTCACACGATCACACACTCATACATGTACTCACATAGACTGAATACATCTCTTCTTCGCTTCTGACCTCAAGTGGAAGCTGTCCTTGTTCCTCCATTCTCCACTTCCATAGATTCCTCTGGTTTGTTCTTTTCCCTCCCATTTCCCATTATATGCACACTTTGTCCATTCCAGTGTCACTCTGCTACCACTCAGTGCACACTTTGTCCATTCCAGTGTCACTCTGCTACCACTAACCCTCACCATCTCTCTGGGTGCCCTTCCTTGTGGCAGTGTGCCATACATTATCACTGCTGAGTGTGGTGTGCCAAGCCTAAACCCCAAGTGCCAGGCTGGGGGGTTGGCCTTCAGTGCCTACCCCCTCCTGTATCTCCACTAAGCAGCATACACACTGTGGAGCAGAGGGGGAGGGAGGGAGTGGGAGAAAGAGACTGGATGGAGGGGTGAATGAGAGAGAGAGAGAGCGAAAGAGAGAGAGAGAGAAAGAGAGAGCACGAGAGAGAGAGAGCGAGCGAGCGAGAGAGAGAGAAAGAGAACGAAAGAGAGAAAGAGAGAGGGAGAGAGAAAAAGAGAGAAAGAAAAAGAGAGAAAGAAAGAGAGAGAAAGAAAGAGCGAGAGAGAGAAAGAGCGAGAGAGAGCGCAAGAAAGAGAGAGAGAGAAAGAGAGGCAACAGATGAAACAGGAGCTTCTGTGAGCTGCCTCTGCCTCTGGCTCCTGCTGGTGTTAGAGGACTGGAGGAGAGAGGGATGAGAGGAGGAGGAGGATGAGAGGAGGAGGAGGAAGAGGAGGAGGGGGAGGAGGAGGAGGAGGAGGAGGAGGAGGAGGAGGAGGAGGAGGAGGAGAGGAGGAGGGGGAGGAGGAGAGGATGAGGGGGAGGAGGAGGAGGAGGAGGAGGAGGAGGAGAGCGACAGAAAGGAGGAAAGGTGCTGTGAATAGAAGGAAGAAAGGATAACAGCTGATGACGTGGTGGGATAAAGAGAGCGAGGGGTGAGGTTTAAAGATGTAGGATAGGAGGAATTTTAATGTCCCAAGGGGAAAATTGTCTTAGACACACAGTACTGCTGTATACAAAATCAACACTGTACATTACACACTCAACATAACACCAACATTACACATTACCGTTATCATCATACTATTCTCATACAGTCACATACATAATACTTTGCACAATTCCTTATTCTGTCAGTGGCATACTAACACAGCTCAGCTTTACTTATTGCTTTTCAGGAATTTGACAGAGATTGGAATGAAGGAGTGCTTATAACTGTTCAACTTAAATGTGGGGACCCTATAGCATCTGTCTGAGGGGAGGAGGGATCCTATAGCATCTGTCTGAGGGGAGGAGGGATCCTATAGCATCTGTCTGAGGGGAGGAGGGATCCTATAGCATCTGTCTGAGGGGAGGAGGGATCCTATAGCGTCTGTCTGAGGGGAGGAGGGATCCTATAGCATCTGTCTGAGGGGAGGAGGGATCCTATAGTGTCTATCTGAGGGGAGGAGGGATCCTATAGTGTTTGTCTGAGGGGAGGAGGGATTCTATAGTGTCTATCTGAGGGGAGGAGGGATCCTATAGCATCTGTCTGAGGGGAGGAGGGATCCTATAGCGTCTGTCTGAGGGGAGGAGGGATCCTATAGCATCTGTCTGAGGGGCGGAGGGATCCTATAGTGTCTATCTGAGGGGAGGAGGGATCCTATAGTGTCTGTCTGAGGGGAGGAGGGATCCTATAGCATCTGTCTGAGGGGAGGAGGGATCCTATAGTGTCTATCTGAGGGGAGGAGGGATCCTATAGCATCTGTCTGAGGGGAGGAGGGATCCTATAGCATCTGTCTGAGGGGAGGAGGGATCCTATAGCATCTGTCTGAGGGGAGGAGGGATCCTATAGTGTCTATCTGAGGGGAGGAGGGATCCTATAGTGTCTATCTGAGGGGAGGAGGGATCCTATAGCGTCTGTCTGAGGGGAGGAGGGATCCTATAGCATCTGTCTGAGGGGAGGAGGGATCCTATAGTGTCTATCTGAGGGGAGGAGGGATCCTATAGTGTCTATCTGAGGGGAGGAGGGATCCTATAGCATCTGTCTGAGGGGAGGAGGGATCCTATAGTGTCTATCTGAGGGGAGGAGGGATCCTATAGTGTCTGTCTGAGGGGAGGAGGGATCCTATAGTGTCTATCTGAGGGGAGGAGGGATCCTATAGCATCTGTCTGAGGGGAGGAGGGATCCTAAAGTGTCTATCTGAGGGGAGGAGGGATCCTATAGCATCTGTCTGAGGGGAGGAGGGATCCTATAGCATCTGTCTGAGGGGAGGAGGGATCCTATAGTGTCTATCTGAGGGGAGGAGGGATCCTATAGCATCTGTCTGAGGGGAGGAGGGATCCTATAGCATCTGTCTGAGGGGAGGAGGGATCCTATAGTGTCTGTCTGAGGGGAGGAGGGATCCTATAGTGTCTATCTGAGGGGAGGAGGGATCCTATAGCATCTGTCTGAGGGGAGGAGGGATCCTATAGCATCTGTCTGAGGGGAGGAGGGATCCTATAGTGTCTGTCTGAGAGGAGGAGGGATCCTATAGCATCTGTCTGAGGGGAGGAGGGATCCTATAGTGTCTATCTGAGGGGAGGAGGGATCCTATAGTGTCTGTCTGAGGGGAGGAGGGATCCTATAGTGTCTATCTGAGAGGAGGAGGGACCCTATAGCATCTGTCTGAGGGGAGGAGGGATCCTATAGTGTCTATCTGAGGGGAGGAGGGATCCTATAGTGTCTATCTGAGGGGAGGAGGGATCCTATAGTGTCTGTCTGAGGGGAGGAGGGATCCTATAGTGTCTATCTGAGGGGAGGAGGGATCCTATAGCATCTGTCTGAGGGGAGGAGGGATCCTATAGTGTCTATCTGAGGGGAGGAGGGATCCTATAGTGTCTATCTGAGGGGAGGAGGGATCCTATAGCATCTGTCTGAGGGGAGGAGGGATCCTATAGTGTCTATCTGAGGGGAGGAGGGATCCTATAGTGTCTATCTGAGGGGAGGAGGGATCCTATAGCGTCTGTCTGAGGGGAGGAGGGATCCTATAGTGTCTGTCTGAGGGGAGGAGGGATCCTATAGTGTCTATCTGAGGGGAGGAGGGATCCTATAGTGTCTGTCTGAGGGGAGGAGGGATCCTATAGTGTCTGTCTGAGAGGAGGAGGGATCCTATAGCATCTGTCTGAGGGGAGGAGGGATCCTATAGTGTCTGTCTGAGAGGAGGAGGGACCCTATAGCATCTGTCTGAGGGGAGGAGGGATCCTATAGTGTCTATCTGAGGGGAGGAGGGATCCTATAGTGTCTATCTGAGGGGAGGAGGGATCCTATAGTGTCTGTCTGAGGGGAGGAGGGATCCTATAGTGTCTATCTGAGGGGAGGAGGGATCCTATAGCATCTGTCTGAGGGGAGGAGGGATCCTATAGCATCTGTCTGAGGGGAGGAGGGATCCTATAGCATCTGTCTGAGGGGAGGAGGGATCCTATAGCATCTGTCTGAGGGGAGGAGGGATCCTATAGTGTCTGTCTGAGGGGAGGAGGGATCCTATAGTGTCTATCTGAGGGGAGGAGGGATCCTATAGTGTCTATCTGAGGGGAGGAGGGATCCTATAGTGTCTATCTGAGGGGAGGAGGGATCCTATAGTGTCTGTCTGAGGGGAGGAGGGATCCTATAGTGTCTGTCTGAGGGGAGGAGGGACCCTATAGTGTCTATCTGAGGGGAGGAGGGATCCTATAGTGTCTATCTGAGGGGAGGAGGGATCCTATAGCATCTGTCTGAGGGGAGGAGGGATCCTATAGTGTCTATCTGAGGGGAGGAGGGATCCTATAGTGTCTATCTGAGGGGAGGAGGGATCCTATAGCATCTGTCTGAGGGGAGGAGGGATCCTATAGTGTCTGTCTGAGGGGAGGAGGGACGTTGTTGGACTCTGCGGCAGACACTCTCCACTTGGACCTCCCAGCTGAGCACATTGTCCATGTGTACATCCAGGTACTGGTATCAACTAACCTGGGCTATGTTGGCATTGTTGACAACCACAGACACGTGGTCATCCACAGATTTGCGCTCAAACCACATCTCCTCCGATTTCTTTACATTTGGGATGTTCTGCTCATCACAGAACTTTTTAAAAAATCTTTATTTAACTAGGCAAGTCAATTTAGAACCAATTCTTATTTACAATGACAGCCTACCACAGCCAAACCTGGACGACACTGGGCCAATTGTGCGCCACCCTATGGGACTCTCAGTCACGGCCAGATGTGATACAGCCTGGATTCGAACCAGGGACTGTAGTGGCGCCTCTTGCACTGCGCCACTCGAGAGCCCTAAACTTGACAAACCTTTGAAACACTGACCTGTACACAGTAGTATAAGCCTCTTTAAACATCAGACCAAGAATGGTGGCATCATCAGAAGACTAGACAATACAGTTATCAGGATTACTGCTAGTTCATTCATTTGTGTACAGTGTGAATAAGATGGGTGAACTCACACAAACCTGTGGGGCCCCTGTGCTAATGTCTCAAGCCTCAGAGAGGGTACTGTTAACTCTAACCTGTTGAGTGAGCCTCAACCAGAATGAGTGGTAACACTCTACGGTATAGGGGTTAACGCCTATCTCCTTGAACTGGCTGAGTAGGAAATGTGGCTGTATTGTGTTAAACGTTGAAGTGAAATCAATCAACAACAGTCTAGCATAGGCCTTGGTGTTTTCCAGATGCTTAATAACAAGGAGATGCACTATGGTGTTGATTGCATCATCAGTCCCACAACTTTGCTCATAGGCAAATTGTTACGGATCTAACACAGGGTTCACATGTGAATGGAGTTCGTACACCAGGATCTTTTCAAAACACTTCATTAGGATGGGGGTCAGGGCCACAGGTCTATTTTCTTTTGGGCAAGGCTTTTTGGGGACTGGAGTGATAATGTCCTTTTTCCAGACTGCATGGGAGTCTACAGATAGGGCACCAAACCCGAGTCAGTTCCTCTGCACATATTTTATGGAAAGCAAGCAGAGATGCCATCAGGACCTGTCGCCTTAATCATTCAGGTGTGCTTGAAGTAGGATAGGGATGATTTCCAACCTATGAACACAATCATCAACAACAAAGGAGTCAATCACATTATCAGACTCAACAGAGAAGTCTAAAGTAAAAAAACATTTCATTCATTGGCTTTGGTCAGCTCATCTGGTGTGTGCAAGGACTTTTTTGCAGGGTTCATGTTGGTGATTGTCCTCATCGACTCCCACCATTTTTTTTTTTTTAGTTCATTCTTAGGAATTCCTTGTGTTATTTCCTTGTCTCCCTGAGCTTTTGGTTGAGCTCCTTTTGCCCACATTTCAGTTGATGTTGGTCCTTATTTTTGAATGCTTGCCTCTTGTGGTTGATCCAGTCATTTACCTCCTTTGTGATGTATGGTGTTTTGTTTGGGTATGCCTTTATTGTCTCTCTGTGTATCACAGAGTCAACACAGACATGGATGTAGTCTGTGACAATCGGTGTTGACTTGTGCATGTCTAAGTCATGAAAAATGTCCCAATCTGTACACACAAAGAAAGAAAAAAACATTCTATGCTGTCCTTAGCCCACACATTCACAGTTTTCACAAGGGGTTTCCTACTCTTTCAAAGTTAGACAAGGGTGGTTTGGCTCTAGCTGTAAATGTACTCTGATTCCCCCTCATTTGCCTCTCTTCCGCAGTCGCCGTGGTGGTTTCACATCAATGAGGAGGCATGATCCAGCCACTCCAGAGTCTCGTAGTGACAGAAGTGCCTCTCCGGTGTAGGTAAGCAGTACCTGATTGTTTGCGACCGGTGCCTGGTTTCCCATGCGAGCCGGCGTAGTTTGGTACGATGAGTTGAAAAGCAAGAAGATCAACACTGCAAACAAAAGTCTTGCAACGTTTGCCATTCTTTCTTGACACTGACAGCTCACAAAAACAAATCAAATACGTATTAAATCAAGCATGTTACAATAATATAGCAGAGCAAGCAGAGCAGCGCCACCAGGAAGTGGAGAAGGTAAAGAGAAGAGAGACAGAGAGAGAGTATTAGAGATGGGGAGAGAGAGAGTGAGCTCCTGACTTCTTCTGCAAAAAATATAGATTCAGTGTTGGATAAATGTAGATGAACTAGATTTTTTTTCACAAGGACTTCTACAGGAGACTGACCTCAACATTAAAACCTTCAGTCCAAATCAAATGTCCACACCTAAAACCTTGATTTTGGACAAAATTACCTGAATGGACTACTACTACCAAGGACCATCAAGAAAAAACTTCTAACAAACCAAAACCTGCAGCAGAAACACAGTGGAACCTGGAAATACCATCCAACACAAAACCTAGTGAGTAATTTTCAGTCTGAAGCTACATCTGAAGCCAAAAAGTAAAAGACAATAATCTTTAGGTCATGTTGTTATATAAAGCTAAGAAAATAAGGCTACCAAACTACCAAGCTGCCAGGACAGAACAGACCTGGCGGCACCTTCAATTAGCACTGAAATGTGAAGTCAAATGTGTGAAAACTCGAGAGCCTAACAATGGCAGGAGAGTCTCACAGCCTCCCTCACCCAAATGCAGAGGCCTTTGAAGCCCCAATGGCTTATCACTGTCCAAAGGTCTTTACAACAGTACCCCAAGGATATTGAAAATAACACTGCAAGGAATACATACAAAAAAAAGCTCCCCAAGGACATACCAGAAACACTATTTGCTGACGGCTACAAAGAGGGGAACTTAAGCAACTTCATTTTCCACACAGACCATCCCCTGGCAATGCACAGTGCTACTAGAGCACATTATCCCTACAGTGAGGGAAAAAATTATTTGATC
Source organism: Salmo trutta (assembly GCF_901001165.1). Taxonomy (NCBI): domain Eukaryota; kingdom Metazoa; phylum Chordata; class Actinopteri; order Salmoniformes; family Salmonidae; genus Salmo; species Salmo trutta. The sequence continues at coordinate 49,804,905 of NC_042961.1, read as the reverse complement.
CTCTGCTGATTTTGTACGTTTGCCCACTGACAAAGAAATTATCAGTCTATAATTTTAATGGTAGGTTTATTTGAACAGTGAGAGACAGAACAACAACAAAAAAATCCAGAAAAACGCATGTCAAAAATGTTATAAATTGATTGAATCAAATACTTTTTTCCCTCACTGTATGTCAAGAGAGAGGGTATAGGCCCAGGGTGGAAACTCAGATTGCTAGACATTGAGGAAATTGAAACAACCTCTGTCAACGTGATCAAGTCTTGGACAGTAATGGTGCAGGACATCCTCAAGCAGTTCCAGCAGGACTTTTACAGGATCAAATAGAGAGCAGAGCAGGAAAAGCTCTCTCTCTGTGATGATTCCCCCTTCCTGAGTGAGTCTGAACACACCTCTTCAAAACTGTCCTGTAGACGAGGATAGTCACCCCCCAGCACTGAACACACCCAGATCCCACAACTGCACTGCTCCTCCATCATTGAGAGGGATACATTCACAGAGCTGGAGAGAGACATGGTGGAGCTCAGAGAGCTAGTCCACACAATCCAGACAGAACAAACCCACAAAACAGACCAGCACAACACCCCCTCCCACTCCTCTTTCTATTCTGGTTAGAGCCAGTTTGCACTATTCTGTGAAGGGAGTAGTACACAGCGTTGTACGAGATCTTGAGTTTTTTGGCAATTTCTCGCATGGAATAGCCTTCATTTCTCAGAACAAGAATAGACTGACAAGTTTAAGAAGAAAGTTCTTTGTTTCAGGCCATTTTCAGCCTGTAATCTAACCCACAAATGCTGATGCTCCAGATACTCAACTAGTCTAAAGAAGGCCAGTTTCATTGCTTCTTTAATCAGAACAACAGTTTTCAGATGTGATAACATAATTACAAAAGGTTTTTCTAATGATCAATTAGCCTTTTAAAATGATAAACTTGGATTAGCTAACACAACGTGCCATTGGAACACAGGAGTGATGGTTGCTGATAATGTGCTTCTGTGCGTCTATGTAGATATTCCATAAAACAATCTGCCGTTTCCAGCTACAATAGGCTACAACAGACTTCTTCCGTCGCGATGTCTTTCTAAGGCCCTTCTGCTAGCTTGCTAGCCCCGGCCCACTAGCTGCCTGAATCGCTGTGTCTCCAGCCCGCCGAGCTACTCACTGGACCCATATGATCACTCGGCTACGCATGCCTCTCCCTAATGTCAATATGCCTTTTCCATTGCTGTTTTAGTTAGTGAAAATTATCCGCCGCAATTGTTGCAACCCCTATTACAACATCTCTTTCGTATCATCTGAGATCCCAAAAGATTGGAAAGCTGCCGCGGTCATCCCCCTCTTCAAAGGGGGAGACACTCTAGACCCAAACTGCTACAGACCTATATCTATCCTACCCTGCCTTTCTTAGTTCTTCGAAAGCCAAGTTAACAAACAGATCACCGACCATTTCGAATCCCACCATATCTTCTCTGCTATACAATCTGAATTTCGCGCTCTGTATTTTCACCGGATGTTGGGCAGGTGGGACGCTACCGTCCCACCTGCCCATAAGAAGTTAACTAACCTCCAGACAAGCTTCAATGCCATACAACTCTCCTTCCGTGGCCTCCAACTGCTCTTAAATGCAAGTAAAACTAATTGCATGCTCTTCAACCAATCGCCTGCCCACCTGCCCACCCGTCCAGCATCACTACTCTGGACGGTTCTGACTTAGAATATGTGGACATCTACAAATACCTAGGTGTCTGGTTAGACTGTAAACTCTCCTTCCAGACTCATATTAAGCATCTCAAATCCAAAATTAAATCTAGAATCGGCTTCCTATTTCGCAACAAAGCATCCTTCACTCATGCTGCCAAACATACTCTCGTAAAACTGACTATCCTACCGATCCTTGACTTCGGCGATGTCATTTACAAAATAGCCTCCAACACTCTACTCAGCAAATTGGATGCAGTCTATCCCAGTGCCATCCGTTTTGTCACCAAAGCCCCATATACTACCCACCACTGCGACCTGTATGCTCTCGTTGGCTGGCCCTCGCTTCATATTCACCGCCAAACTCACTGGCTCCAGATCATCTATAAGTCTCTGTTAGGTAAAGCCCCACCTTATCTCAGCTCACTGGTCATCATAGCAGCACCCACCCGTAGCATACGCTCCCGCAGGTATATTTCACTGGTCACCCCCAAATTCAATTCTTCCTTTGGCCGTCTTTCCTTCCAGTTCTCTGCTGCCAACTACTGGAACGAACTGCATAAATCACTGATGCTGACGACTCATATCTCCCTCACTAACTTTAAGCATCAGCTGCCAGAGCGGCTCACAGATCACTGCACCTGTACATAGCCCATCTGTAAATAGCCCATCCAACTACCTCATCCCCACACCAGTATCTCTACTTGCACACTCATCTTCTGCACATCTATCACTCCAGTGTTTATTTGCTAAATTGTAATTATTTCGCCACTATGGCCTATTTATTGCCTTACCTCCCTTATCCTACCTCATTTGCACACACTGTATATAGACTTTTTCTATTTTATTATTGACTGTATGTTTGTTTATTCCATGTGTGACTCTGTGTTGTTATTTGTGTTGCACTGCTTTGCTTTATCTTGGCCAGGTCGCAGTTGTAAATGAGAACTTGTTCTCAACTGGCCTACATTAACAATGTCTACACTGTATTTCTGATCAATTTGATGTTATTTTAATAGACAAAAAAGTGCTTTTCTTTCAAAAACATTTTCACATTTCTAAGTGACCCCAAAGTTTTGAACGGTAGTGTAAATCAACGAATTTTGGAGGGCACTAGAACAGTCTGCAGCACCTGGCTTCACCCTTCTAGAATCTGATGTCAAATGTCTATTGTTTGCTGATGATGTGGTGCTTCTGTCACCAACCAAGGAGGGCCTACAGCAGCACCCAGATCTTGTGCACATATTCTGTCAGACCTGGGCCCTATCAGTAAATCTCAGTAAGACAAACATAATAGTGTTCCAAAAAAGGCCCAGTTGCCAGGACCACGAATATAAATTCTATCTAGACACCGTTGCCCTAGAGCACACAAAAACTATACATACCTCGGCCTAAACATCAGCGCCACAGGTAACTTCCACAAAGCTGTGAACGATCTGAGAGACAAGGCAAGAAGGGCCTTCTATGCCATCAAAAGGAACATAAAATTCAACATACCAATAAAGATTTGGCAAAAAATACTTCAGTCAGTTATAGAACCAATTGCCTTTTCTGGTTGTGAGTTCTGGATTCCACTCACCAATCAAGAATTCACAAAATGATACCCTCTAATTATAAAAAATCTGAAAAGAGCCGTTAAATTCTACAACCACCTAAAAGGAAACGATTTCCAAACCTTCCTTAACAAAGCCATCACATAAAGAGGTTTAACCTGGAGAAGAGTCCCCTAAGCAACCTGGTCCTGGGGTTCTGTTCACAAACACAAACAGACCCCACAGAGCCCCAAGACAGCAACACAATTAGACCCAACCAAATCATGAGAAAACAAAAAGATAATTATTTGACACATTGGAAAGAATTTACAAAAAAACAAGCAAACTAGAATGCTATTTGGCCATAAACAGAGAGTACACAGTGGCAGAATACCTGACCACTGTGACTGACCCAAACTTAAGGAAAGCTTGACTATGTACAGACTCAGTGAGCATAGCCTTGCTAATGACAAATGCTGCCGAAGGCAGACCTGGCTCTCAAGAGAAGACAGGCTATGTGCACACTGCCCACAAAAATAGGTGGAAACTGAGCTGCACTTCCTAACCTCCTGCCAAATGTATGACCATATTAGAGACACATAGTTCCCTCAGATTATACAGATACACAAAGATGTCGAAAACAATTCCAATTTGATAAACTCCCATATCTATTGGGTGAAATACCACAGTGTGTCATCACAGCAGGAAGATTTCTGACCTGTTGCGACAAAATTGTAAATACAACCTATATTTATGTTTATTTATTTTCCCTTTCGTACTTTAACTATTTGCACATCATTACAACACTGTATACAGTCATAATATGACGTTTGAAATGTCTTTATTCTTTTGGAACTTTTGTGATTGTAATGTTTACTGTACATTTTTTATTGTTAATTTTACTTTTTTTTATTATCTATTTCACTTGCTTTGGCAATGTAAACAAATGTTTCCCATGCCAATAAAGCCCCTTAAATTGAAATTGAGCGAGAGAGGCAATCGTCTAGAGTGGGGGGCTGCCAGGGTGATTCTGATAGGCAGGATACAGCTGTATGAGAAGAGCCTCTCTCTCTTTTTCCTCTGTGTGTCTCTCCAGACTTTGATTGCTGGAGGAACCAAAAACTGAGGGGGGATGCAGCAGAGACATCTCCCTTCCAACATCTCAATCTCTCCCTCTCTCCTTCCCCCTCCCTTTATCCTCCTTTCTCTACCTCTTTCTCTCTCACTACAGTAGCTGCTAAATGTGCCCTGGGCCCTCAGTCTCTCCTACGTTGTTTGTATTTTCTACGGAATTAATGCTCCAAATACTTTACACAGATCAACAGGCAAAGGTTAAAGGTCAAGGGTGAAGAGGTCAATCCGTGACAGTGTAAATAAGTATTGTGTGTCACCCTATTCTCTATATAGTGTCCTCCTTTCGAGAACACTATTTATGGGGAAAAGGTTGTCATTTTAGGTTTTCTCTAAAAGTGGACAAAGAGAGAGGCGATTACAGAATGACAAGAGAGAAAAATACATGGACAGAAAGAAAAGATAAGGAATATGTTGGTATTGTGGGATACTGTGATTAAAAGGAGAAGGTATGGGTGTTGACTGTGCTTAGGAGAGGGTAGGGAATGTACGCAAGGAGATGGGAGAGAGAGAGGGAGAGAGGAAGATAGAGAGAGAGACAAAGAGAGAGAGAGAGAGAGACAGAGAGAGGGAGATAATGAGAAACAGGGGGAGGTGATACTGGCATGGTGAGAAACACATAGAGACCCGAAATAGATCTGCAAAGAGCAAGGTGTTGAGTCAGAAATGAAAAGAACGAATGAAGGCAGATGCCAGGGGAGAGAGGGAGTGAGAGTGAATGACAGTTAGAGAAAGAGAGAGAGAGAAAGAGAGAAAGAAAGAAAGAAAGAAAGAAAGAGAAGGAGAGACATGGGGGTTGAGTCACATAGAGAGCAGAGAAGAAGAATCCTGAAAGCACACAAAATTACAGCAACCACAGAGAGATCCACACAGTAGTAACACTGACACAGACACACTGGGAATAGGAATGAATGATGGATATCCAAATACAATGATGGAGAATGGAGAATGGAGAAAGGGGTAGAATCTGGTCTGAGAACGGAGGATAGGAAGAGGAGAGAGAATGGGTTAGAGATGGAGTGATGAGGATATGTGTAATGAGGAGAAGGAGAACAAGTTTGACGGTAAGGTAAGGTGAGAGGGGGGTTGAAGGTCAAGCAACTAAAAACATGAAATAAAATGAACAACAGTAAAAGTACATTTACAAGCACACATCCTGAGACACACACAAATAAGACAAACAAAAAAAGACTCCAGGAACATCATAAAAAAAGGAAACTTGGAAACACAACACACACCCTCCTACCTCTGCCTATTTTTAACCACATCTGGAGGAGCCACGTGAGGAGGGGAGGAGGGAGGGAGGGCGATGAAGTGGAGAGAGAGAGAGAGAGGCATGGCAGGGAAAACAGCCTGAAACAAACAGGTAGAGAGAGAGGCAGAGAGCTTCAGAGAGCAACACCAGGCAGCTCCAGCACCATGCCAACTGGGGCAGCATCAAACAGCAGTGCTAGATCACTTAAACGCACCGCTAGAAAACATATTGTCACTAGAAAGCCAACGGTAAGCTGTGGCAATTAACGCCGGCTGTGAACTAACTCCCCGCCTCTTCCTCCGCCGAGCGTCGAGACGCCCCTGTGTGCGTTTCCCAGCCAACCGTTAGTCAACAACAGTGTGTGTGTGTGTGTGTGTGTGTGTGTGTGTGTGTGTGTGTGTGTGTGTGTGTGTGTGTGTGTGTGTGTTTTCTTTAATATGGGTGGTGAGGGTACTATTCTGCAGTGAAGTGCATCTTTGTGTGACTGGATTGTCTCTGAGCTCAGGACAAAACAGAGTGCTGTAATGACACCAGCTAAATGCATGCTACTGTCGTACTAATGAGACAGACAGGGACAGAGAGAGAGACAGAGAATGGGGGGAGATAGAGAGCGAGCGAGAGAGAGAGAGAGGAGAAAGAGAAAATAGTGAGAAAGAGAGAGCAGTTGTCTGTATGCCACTAAAGCCCAGCTGCCTGTGAGAAGCTGATGAGGAGGAGGAAGAAGAGGAGGAGGAAAAGGAAGAGGAGGAGGATTGCCTTATCTCTCCTCTCTTCCTCCCATTACCTCTCCTCTTCACTTTCTCCCCTCCCCTCTCAGAGAGATGATTCGGTTTGGTGACTTAATCCGTCTCTCCACTCAGCCCATTCACTCTGTTTAATACATATGCCCACCAGTCTGCCTCTCCTCCTACTCCATCTCTAACTCCCTCTCTCTCAGAATGCTCTTAAAATTATTCTTTTTCCAAAAGCCCCTCTGAAGATCATGAGATACACTCAATTAGACAGACTAGGGCCGTCTGGGAGCCCAGGGGACCCATGGGAAGCCAGGCTGAGTGGAGAGAGAGAGGGGCCTAGTGCCTAGTAGAGGATGGGTTAATTAAGCAATAAGGCCCGAAGGGGTGTGGTATATGGACAATATACCACGGCTACGGGCTGTTCTTATGCACTACGCAACGCGGAGTACCTGTATACAGCCCTTAGCTGTGGTATATTGTCCATATACCACAAACCGACAAGGTGCCTTATTGCTATTATAAACTGGTTACCAGCATAATTAGAGCAGTAGAAATATATGTTTTGTCATACGCGTGGCATACAGTCTCATATACCACGGCTGTCAGCCAATCAGCATTCAGGGCTCGAACCAACCAGTTTATAATACACCATTGAGACGTGGGGATGGAGGGAGGTGGGGAGAGGGGGAGGAGATGTAGATGGTGTTAACGGGCGGTGGGATAGGTGATAGATATTCTACAGCAGTAATACTAATAATGTGTTTTAGAATGGATCATTTGTTGGAAGGGCTCCTCTGGGAGAGACGCTTGTTGTGAGATGGAAACACGAGATGGGGAGAGGGAGATAATTCTATATGTTATTGTCCTACGGATGTAGGGCCAGAGAAGTCGAAAGTCAGTCAGCCAGCCAGCCCGCCGGGCTCTCCCTTGGGGTGCATGGTGGTCAGGGTGCTCTGCAGGCTCCCGAGGTGACCGTCTTGCCGCTGCCCGTCTTGCCGCTGCCCGTCTTGCCGCTGCCCGTCTTGCCGCTGCCCGTCTTGCCGCTGCCCGTCTTGCCGCTGCCCGTCTTGCCGCTGCCCGTCTTGCTGCCGCCTGTCTTACCCACGATCACTGTGGCGTGTCGGGAGTTCTTGGTCTCGTACAGCTGGATGACCTTGATCAGGGTGACGTGCCCGACGCAGCTCCGCCTCGATCGGCTCTCTCAGCTGGGGGAGGAGGGGGAGGAGACGGACGGATAGTGAGATAGAGTGAGTGAAGCAAAGACAGAGACAGAGGGACAAAGTTAGTGAAGCAGTATTAAAGACAACTTGCTGAGGTGAGGGCCAGGTCTGCTGTGGGGGCACCTGGTTATATAGCAGTCAGGGGCCTCTGAATTATACAGTTGACCTATGCTGACCAGCACTAGCATTTACTGTAGTTATGATGTAGCATAGTGTGCTTAAGAACCCCAACAGATACTGTCTCTATGTCCCTGTTCCTCTTTCTGCACCTGTACCAGCGGGACTGGTTGAGAGTGTTTATAAGCAAGCCAAATCAACAACTAGATCAACAAATAAATAGCCTCCTAGCTCTCTCTCTCTCCCTCTCTCTCTCTCTCTCTCTCTCCCTCTCTCTCTTTCTCTCTCTCTCTCTCTCTCCCTCTCTCTCTCTCTCTCTCTCTCTCTCCCTCTCTCTCTCTCCCCTCTCTCTCTCCCCTCTCTCTCTCTCTCACTCTCTCTCTCTCTCTCTCTCTCCCCTCTCTCTCTCCCTCTCTCCTTTCTCTCTTTCCCCCTTCCTCCTCTCCCCCTCTCGCCCCTCTCTCTCCCCTCTTTCTCTCTGTCCCCCTCCCTCCTCTCTCTCCCCTCTCTCACTCTCTCTCCCTCTCTCGCTCTCTACCGCATGCAGAGCCGATGCAGAGTAGAGCAGCTCAACACACTGAATTATGTATGCAGATGTGATGCAGCATTTTTCATATTGGCTCACGTCTCGCTAGTGTGAAAAGCAGATGGCACATTTTAGAGATGGCAGTCGTGTAGAAAGAGAGAGAGAGAGAGAGAGAGAGAGAGAGAGAGAGAGAGAGAGAGAGAGAGAGAGAGAGAGGATGGATTGATAGCTACAGTCCTTTCTCCAGAAGTGTTTTTTTCCTCCATTCTGCCTCTGCAGCTTCTCAGTCCCAACATTGGTTCATCAGAACAAACACTGGTGTGTGTGTGTATATCTGCGTGTGCGTGTGTGCATGTCTGCGTGTGTATGTGTGCATGTCCCACCATCACCCAGACAAAGGCACATTGAGTGTCCGTTGACTGAAGCCTGAAGCGTTGAGCTGTTTTAGGGACTGGGAGACTCATTAGTTAAACTGTGAGGCTCCCTATGTCCCTTGTCCTATAGTTAATGGATTATGCCCATCTGCTTTGACAGGCTGCATTGACTAGTCATTTTCAGCTCAACTGGAATGTGGAACTAGGAGGCCACTTTGTGTTTCTCTAATACTCCAGAGTGTTGAGTGTTTCAAACCTTCTGTCTGTTTGTCCCTCTCCCTGACTAGTTTGCGACAATTTGTGGAGAGTTGATTTTGGTACCTTTCTGTAGTCGATGGTGGGGGTCTCCACCGCGGGGAAGAGGTCCTGGATGATGCTGTTGAACAGCGACAGGTCGACGGAGGACACCGTGGCGTTGTTCATGTCCTACATTGACATCAGCAGGATCTGGTCTGGGGTCAGAGGTCAGGGGCATGACGTCACATCCTGTTTGAGCCACAGCTAAGTACTGTACAGTTTAAGTTTTTAACATGAGTTTAAATGCAACTGTACGTCAGCTAGATCAACTGTAAGTTACACAATGTGTGTGACATCATATCCTGTCTCGAACCACAGCTAGGTACAGTTTCCAGTTTAAATGCAACTGTGCGTAAAATGTATCAACTGTACACAATGTTATTTTTCAATCATTACAGATTTACCTTTCACATAGAAATGATGTTGTAGCTGGGAAACTCAACAAATGTGTGGAACTCTGAATTTATACCAAAATACAGAAGAACTACTGAAGCTCACTATCAGGTAAAATATTAATCCTTTTCATGTTTCTGTCCTCTGATGCATATTTTATGACAGTGCCAGGTTCCCTATGGGGTGTCAAACTCTCATCTGCATTCTGTGTCTCTCTGCAGCTCCCTGCTCCCACATTCAGAGCACAGTCACACACACTCACACTCACACACACACTCACACACACTCACTCACACACACTCACACACACTCACACACACTCCTCCACACTCTCACACACACTCTCCCCCACACACACACACACACACCCTCACACTCTCACACAAACAGGTACATGTAGGGAGGAAGGCCTTTTCACACATTGTGCCTAGAGGAAGTTATATTACAATGAGATAGGGGAAGAAAAACATTCCTGGACTCTGACATGTTTGAGGTCAATCACAGGTCAAAACAGTCTATTCAGGAGATTCATTGAAATTCCAAGAATTGGAAAGTGCCATTGGCCAATTTATTCAAAAAGGGGGGGATTTCAAAATGAAATCTTTCTTTCTCTTTGATGTCTGTCTGTCTGTCTGTCTGTCTGTCTGTCTGTCTGTCTGTCTGTCTGTCTGTCTGTCTGTCTGTCTGTCTGTCTGTCTGTCTGTCTGTCTGTCTGTCTGCCTGCCTGCCTGCCTGCCTGCCTGCCTGCCTGCCTGCCTGCCTGCCTGCCTGCCTGTCTGTCTGTCTGTCTGTCTGTCTGTCTGTCTGTCTGTCTGTCTGTCTGTCTGTCTGTCTGTCTGTCTGTCTGTCTAACTGACAATGCCTCTGTTTCTCTCTCTCTGAATGTATCTCCTTCTCTGTCTATGAATTGACGTCAAATGTAAAACCCTGGTCAGTGTGTGTGTTAGCTCTTCATCACCCACCTCGTGCAGACTTGTCTGTTCTTGCCATCGTAGTCAGAGTGGTCCTGTTTTGACAGCTGCTGCACCACCAGAGAGTACAGGGTGAACTCCTTTTTGGCCAGGAGCTGGAGAAACAGGAGGGAGAGAGAGGTGGGAGGGAGAGAGAGAGGTGGGAGGGAGAGAGAGTGAGATAGAGAGAAAGAAAGAAACAGAGAGAGAGAGGTGAAAGGGAGAGAGAGTGAGTGAGTGAGTGAGTGAGTGAGATAGAAAGAAAGAAAGAGGTGAAAGGGAGAGAGAGTGAGAGAGAGAGAGAGAGAGAGAGAGAGAGAGAGAGAGAGGGGGAGAACCTAGAGAAGAGTCCCCCTCAGCCAGTTGGTCCTGGGGCTCTGTTCAGAAACACACAGACCCCACAGAGCCCAGGACAAAACCTGACCACTGTGACTGACCCTAAATTACTATGTACAGACTCAGTGAGCATAACCTTGCGATTGAGAGAGGACTGTCATCTTGAGAGAGATGATAGGCCACATGCCCACAAAACGAGGTGGAAACTGAGCTGCACTTCCTAACCTCCTGCCAAATGTAGGACCACATTAGATACACATATTTCCCACAGATCACACAGACCCACAAAGAACTTGAAAACAAATCAAACATTGATAAACTCCCATATCTGTTAGGGGAAATACAGCAGTGTGTATTCACAGCAGCAAGACTTGTGTCCCGTTGCCATGAGAAAAGGGTAACCCGTTGAGTTCCAAATACTTGCACATTGTTACAACACTGTACATAGCCAATAATATAACATTTGAAATGTCTATATTCTTTGAAAACTTTTGTGAGTGTAATGCTTACTAATGTTTATTTCCCTTTTGTTCATTATCTATTCCATTTGCTCTGGCTATGTAAACATACATGTATGTTTCCCATGCCCAAAAAGCCCTTTGAATTGAAATAGAGAGAGAGAGAGAGAGAGAGAGAGAGAGAGAGAGAGAGAGAGAGAGATAGATAAAGAGAAAGAGTGAAGGGGAGTGAAAGAGGAAAAGGTAGAGAAGGAGAGGGGGAGATGGAGGGGGTGGCAGAGAGAAAGAGAGATGTCATTATCACATCCACCCACCTCTACTCCACGCCCCTACAGGCTCAATTGAAGGACAGGTCTCTCATATAGAAAGGCACCAAGCTAGCAGTGTTGTATCATAATATAACCTGGTCATGTGAAGTGTGTCATACACATGTATCTATCTGTCTGTTAGCTAGCCTCCCAGCTCTACAGAGAGACAGACAGGCTAGCTAGCTAATATGCTCAGTGGCGGCCCAGCCCTACAGCAGACAGCTTGACCCTCTTCGCTCACATACTGTGTGTGTTTGTGTGTGTGTGTTTGTGTGTGTTTGTGTGCGTGTGTGTGTTTGTATGTATGTGTATGTCTGTTTGTGGAGGGTCCGTCACAGGGTCACTCTTCCTTCTCTCTCCCCCTCACTCCCTCCACCTTTCCAACCCTTCTCTCCTCAAAACCTCCACCCTTTCTCAGCAGGGGAGTCTGTGCTCTCTCTGCCCCCCACGGCCACAGACAGACCTGGGGCAGCTCCTAGGACAGCAAGCAGCGCTCGCCATCTGTGTGTGTGTGTGTGTGTCAGAGAGTTTGCGTGTGAGTATGCATGAGAAGGGTATTCCCCGAAAACCAATATTGGTTCTGTGAAAGTTCCCAGAACATTTGCAGATGTTTCTATAATGTTTATTTTAGGGTGCAAAAAACATTCACCTGATGTTGCAAGAACGTTCCTAGAACACATTTATTCTGTTCTTTAAAATTTCCCAAAATGTTTCATTTCATTCATTCAACATCCAAGACGACACCCATAACTTAATTAAAAGTTCTGGGAAACTTTAAAGAACGTAGACCAGGTGTTCTGTCAACATTCTTACATTATATGAATGTCCTGTGCAATCTAACATAAACATTGTATGAATGTCATCACAACTGAGCATATTTTGTGTTTTGGTAAGCTATCTCTTGTAATGTACCCAAACTGTTCCCACAACCTAATGAAATGTTCTTGGAATCTTTAAAGAACTCAGAAAGGCTGTTCTGTCAACATTCTTGCAACATCAAAGGAAAAACAGGACAGTTTTAGTATTATGAGAACATATCTATTCATATCCCCACAATGTTCCCACAACCTAAAGAAACATTCAGGGAAACTTTAAAGAACAGACAAAATGTGTTCTGGGAATGTTCTTGCAACATTCTACAATTCTATAATCCTATAATTCTATAATCATCAGTACGACTGGACAGTTTTGAGAACATTTGCCGCCACCTAACAAATGTTCTGGGAACTTTCACTGAACCAATTTTAGTTTGCTGGTAAAACATTACTGGTACATTGTTGTCACGTCCTGACCAGTAAAAGGGGTTATTTGTTGTTGTAGTTTGGTCAGAGTGTGGCAGGGGTTTTTTTTCTGTGTGTTTTGGGATTTTGGGATTATATTCTATGTCCTTTTTTCTATGTTTTGTATTTCTTTGTTTTGGCCTGGTATGGCTCTCAATCAGGGACAGCTGTACTTCGTTGTCGCTGATTGGGAGCCATACTTAGGTAGCCTGTTTTCCTTTGGGGTTTGTGGGTGGTTCATTTCTGTTTAGTGTTTTGTAGACCTGACAGAACTGTTTTGGCTGTCGTTCGTTTCTTGTTTTGTTTAAAGTGTTCCATTAAAATATTATGATGAGCACTAACCATGCTGCGCCTTGGTCTACTCCCTTCAACAGCCATTACAATTGTGTTATTACATTAAGTGGAAACCTAATGAGAACGTTGGGGAATGTTCTGTGGTGGTTGTTGGAGATGTTGTGAATAACATTTAAGTCAGTATTAGAAGAACATTCCAATGATATTTAATTTAAAACATAAAAAAAATGTTTTTTGTTATTTTTCTAATTTTTATTTAACTAGGCAAGTCAGTTTAGAACAAATTCTTATTTACTATGATGGCCAAACCCAGATGACACTGGGCCAATTGTGCGCCGCACTGGATTTGAACCAGGGTGTTTGTAGTGACACCTCTAGTACTGAGATGCAGTGCCTTAGACCGCTGCGCCACTCGGGAGGAAATGTTACCGCCTGAACAGGGACATGAACCCTGGACCCTCAGATTAAAAGTCTGATGCTATCAATAACATATTTAAATATTTTTGGGATGTTATCATAATGTTTGAGAAACCCTAACTAAAACTTAGTGGGAACCTTAGATTATGTTCTGGGACTGTTCTCGGTTTGCTGGGTTATCATTGGGTTTGTGTGTTTATTTGAGTAAGTGTATGAGTTAGATAGTGACAGTGTAGCGTAGTGTGCGTGTGTGTGTGTGTGTGTCAGCATGTGTGTGTGAGTGAGAGTATGGAAGGCTCCTGGGTTACCATGTCAGTTTGTTCTCATCACTACTCCCTTCATGCACTTCGGTGACACACAGCCACTCATGCACACAAGCACGCACGCGCACACACACACACACACACACACACACACACACACACACACACACACACACACACACACACACATACATACACACACAGTGTTGCCATGCTAGCCAGAGCTGACGATGGGCTCACGGGAGGCGAATCCCCTCTCCTGTCTGTTCCAGCTCACAGAATACAGAATAAGCTTCTCCACTCTCAAACCAGGCCAAAGAAGACCAAAGTAGGCCAAACACCTAGGCCAAAAAGCCCCATGGCAGCAGATAAGGATTATTTCTGCCTGGCTCTGATGGTGGTGGCAGCACCCCAACAGAGACTGGGACAATATCCCTTTGACACACACGAAGGGAGAGAGAGGGTGTGTGTGTGTGCCAGGGAGAGAGAGGATGTGTGTGTCAGGGAGAGAGGGAGTGTGTGTGTGACAGGGAGAGGGTGTGTGTGCCACGTGTGGCAGTGCAGCAAGGGGACCTGAGGCGTATGTATGTGGGCCTGGGTTCAGCTGGCATTGGGCTTGGTGGGTTGGCATTGGGGAGTTAGTGGTTTAAAGCAGGCGTGAACTACATCTCCCTCTTTTCCTCCAGTCCTTGTCTCTCTCTGTCGATCTGCCTCTCCTCCCTCCCTCCGTTTGTACACATTTTCCTTTCCTCTTTGTCTCTCCCTCCCTTCCTCCCTCCCTCTGTGCCAGGACTAGGGTGGTCGTGTTGCGTTTCTGGTCTCTCTCCCACCTCTTGCTAATCTGCTGTTATTTGTGGCGTTCAGTTAACACCCCTTATTCTCTCTCTGGCAGCTAATTACTGTTCCCCACAGGAGACCACACCAAACAGCGTTGGGGGGGGGGGGTGTATCTGAGAAGTTTGATGAAGGTTAACGAAGGGTGTCATCGTTAAGTTTTGTGAAAGTTTGGAGTGTGTGTGTGTGTATGTGTATGCGTGTTGGTATTGAAGCCTCAGGGATGCGTCATAGGTTAGTGTTGTAGCTCAGGTAGGAGGGTGCTGTGATGCAGAAGTGAATTAGAATCTCGTTAAACACACGCTGCGGAAGCAAGAAAACACACACACACACCCCCCTGTGAGTCAGCGTTAATCCTGCTCCGGCTCCAGGCCCCTACAGCAGTGTGTGTGTGTGTGTATATGTCATGATGCAATGCCTCCATCACATCCAAATGGAGCCCCACTAGCTAATCGCATAACATCCTGGCCCTGCTCCAACCCCCACTGACACTCATCTCAGAGCGAAGGCAGTGTGTGTGTGTGTGTGTGTGTGTGTGTGTGTGTGTGTGTGTGTGTGTGTGTGTGTGTGTGTGTGTGTGTGTGTGTGTGTGTGTGTGTGTGTGTGTGTGTGTGTGTGCGCGTGTGTGCGTGAGTGTGCGTGCACCTGTTTGTTCATTTGTTTGTGTGTGTCCGCGTTCTTACTTCGTTCCTCTGAGCGTGTCATCATCATGTCGTGTAAAATCCATGTCCTGTAAAGTCAGCTTTGTGAGACGCAGCATTAACGGGGACGGTGGATGTCATATCCATCAGATTGACTTGATTAGGTGCATCTCTTTCTATCTATCTATCAGTGCCATGGGAACTCAATCTCATCTGCTGATTGCTTCGCTCTCCTCGCTCTCACAACATTAAAGGAACATCTACGTTTCATTAACGCGCCAGAGATAACTCCACCAGATATCCTTTAGAACCCCCCCACGCATCGAGAGTGAACAGTGTTCAAAATATTCCTACCACCAGTTTAATCATTAAACTGACAAAAATGATATGGTATATGAATAGTGTCTAACTCATTGTATGAACAGGCACAAGAGGGCAAGTAGGCTTTTCCCTGCGGTGGAACAGTTCCACCATGTGGTGTCACAGTTTCCAGGACTTTTCTTGTGAACTGAGCAGGAAACACTACACGTCCTATGGTCAGGAAAAACTCCATAGGTCAGAACAGGCCCAGAGTTTTAACCTGGAAGGTCACTCCATTCTAGAAAAACTTCCAATGAGGTTAGGAGCTACCAAAGAGCCCAGAGTTGTTCTTGTTCAGGGAAAACTCCTTTCCCTAACCCTTATATTATTACCTTGCGGTTGTTGAATCCCATACTGAACAGGGGTCATGCACCACCATGAAGATGGGCCTGAACATGGACTTCAGGTATGACCAGCATAACCTGGAGATGAAAACACACTTAATAACACATTATCTCTCTATATCTCCTTCTCTCTGTCTTCCCCTCTCGGTCTCCCCCTCTCCCTCTGTCTCCCCCCTCTCCCTCGCTCTCTCTCGCTCTCTCCCTCTTTCACTCTCTCTCGTTCACTCTCCCTGTCTATCTGTCTGTCTCTCAAACACAAAATCAGCTAGAGTAAATCATGACACGCATCAACGAGAGATTTGTGCAAAGGCTATAGTTCAATTTATACACAGATATGTGAAGTTACTGTGAAGTTACAGGACCAGACGCGGATCTCTCATCCTTCAAAGATGAAGCTGGTGACTCCAGCAGACAGAGCAGACAGGATGGACAGGACCTGCTGAGCCACCACTGACAACACCTCAATGTTGATACGGTTAAACTCATCAAAACATCCCACACACCCGTCAAGAGATACAACATATAGATACTTTATTATAGCTGGGCATTATTTTCAACAGTGCTCTGTATAACTGTGTTTTAACTGATCTGTAAATTGTGTTTCTGTATAACACTGACTTATTTGCATTAACCAATCAAGACTTTCATCAGGTATGCAATACCTAAGACGTACTATACAGGCTGCATTCCTCGACACAGATTAAGCCTAATTCTGCACTAAAAAGTACCTAAAATGGTGATTCTCCATTGAACATGCTTCTTAGTTCAGCACCAGACTTCATCTGTGTCTGGGAAACCATCTTAATATATCTGTTTCTTTACGGGCCATCACCTGAGCCAGTCCAGAGCATATACGTCCCATGGACTTGAAGCAGGTGACCTCGATGACATACACACCCAGAGCCTTTCCCAGGTCCGTGACCGTCACAGTCTTCCCTGTCCCTTTAGGAGAGCCCCCTTGGTGGAGGTGGAGGGCCGTGGTCACGTAACACCTGGAGAGGATGGTCAAAGGTTAGTACATTCATGGAATACCGAAGGCTATAGTCAAATGTAGCGCACTATAATGGTATTATTTGTATTTTAGGAGTGTCCCCTTGATGGAGGTGGAGGGCTGTGGTCAGGTTCATATAACACCTTGAGGATGAGAGAGGGAGAGAGATGGGGAAAAATAAGTAGAAGCCTTGTGCATAGCAATGTTTCTTCTCCAAGGCGCTGGTTATGGCAAACACAAGTGAAAAGAAGTGCCCCATATAAACCCCTAGCAGTTCCATGTATTTGATCTATTCCAGAGCTAGCACGCCTGATTCAACTTGTCAACTAATCATCAAGCCCTTAATCGGGTGAATCAGGTGAACTAGATCAGGGCTGCAACAAAATGTTCACAGAGGAGAGGTTTGAAAACCACCAATATAGGGAATAGGGTGAACTCTGAGATGTGCCCACTGCTAAGCTAAGGTAACTGAACTAAATGACTACTGCCCCGTAGCACTCACTTCTGTCATCATGAAGTGCTTTGAGAGGCTAGTCAAGGATCATATCACCGCCACCTTACCTGTCACCCTAGACCCACTTCAATTTGCTTACCGCCCCAATTGGTCCACAGACGACGCAATCGCCATCACACTGCACACTGCCCTATCCCATCTGGACAAGAGGAATACCTATGTAAGAATGCTGTTCATTGACTACAGCTCAGCATTTAACACCATAGTACCCTCCAAACTCGTCATTAAGCTCGAGACTCTGGGTCTCGACCCTGCCCTGTGCAACTGGTTCCTGGACTTTCTGATGGGCCGCCCCCAGGTGGTGAGGGTAGGAAACAACATCTCCACCCTGCTGATCCTCAACACTGGGGCCCCACAAGGGTGTGTTCTCAGCTCTCTCCTGTACTCCCTGTGCACCCATGACTGTGTGGCCATGCACGCCTTCAACTCAATCATCAAGTTTGCAGATGACACTACAGTAGCTGGCTTGAGTACCAACAATGACAAGATGGCCTACAGGGAGGAGGTGAGGGCCCTCGGAGTGTGGTGTCAGGAAAATAACCTCTCACTCAACATCCACAAAACAAAGGAGATGATCGTGGACTTCAGGAAACAGCAGAGGGAGCATCCCCCATCCACATTGACGGGACAGTAGTGGAGAAGGTGGAACGTTTTAAGTTCCTCGACGTACACATCACGGACAAACCGAAATGCCAAAGGGGGCGGAGTTGCAATCTACTGCAGAAATAGCCTGCAGAGTTCTGTCATACTATCCAGGTCTGTGCCCAAACAATTTGAGATTCTACTTCTAAAAAGCCACCTTTCCAGAAACAAGTCTCTCACCATTGCCGCTTGCTATAGACCACCTTCAGCCCCCAGCTGTGCCCTGGACACCATATGTGAATTGATTGCCCCCATCTATCTTCAGAGCTCGTACTGTTAGGTGACCTAAACTGGGACATGCTTAACACCCCGGCCGTCCTACAATCTAAGCTAGATGCCATCAATCTCACACAAATTATCAATGAACCTACCAGGCACAACCAGGCACAATCTGTAAACACGGGCACCCTCATAGATATCATCCTGACCAACCTGCCCTCCAAATACACCTCTGCTGTATTCAACCAGGATCTCAGCGATCACTGCCTCATTGCCTGCGTCCGTAATGGATCTGCGGTCAAACAACCACCCCTCATCACTGTCAAACGCTCCCTAAAACACTTCAGTGAGCAGGCCTTTCTAATCGACCTGGCCGGGTATCCTGGAAGGATATTGACCTGATTCCATCAGTAGAGGATGCCTGGTTATTCTTTAAAAGTGCTTTCCTCGCCATCTTAAATAAGCATGCCCCATTCAAAAAATGAAGAACCAGGAACAGATATAGCCCTTGATTAACTCCAGACCTGACTGCCCTTGACCAGCACAAAAACATCTTGTGGCAAACTGCATTAGCATCGAATAGCCCCTGCGATATGCAACTTTTAAGGGAAGTTAGGAACCAATATACACAGGCAGTTAGGAAAGCAAAGGCTAGCTTTATCAAACAGAAATTTGCATCCTGTAGCACAAACTCCAAAAAGTTCTGGGACACTGTAAAGTCCATGGAGAACAAGAGCACCTCCTCCCAGCTGCCCACTGCACTGAGGCTAGGAAACACTGTCACCACCGATAAATCCACGATAATTGAGAATTCCAATAAGCATTTTTCTATGGCTGGCCATGCTTTCCACCTGGCTACCCCTACCCCGGTCAACAGCCCTGCACCCCCCCACAGCAACTTGCCCAAGCCTCCCCCATTTCTCCTTCACACAAATCCAGATACCTGATGTTCTGAAAGAGTTGCGAAATCTGGACCCCTACAAATCAGCTGGGCTAGACAATCTGTATCCTCTCTTTCTAAAATTATCTGCTGCAATTATTGCAACCCTTATTACTAGCCTGTTCAACCTTTCGTACCATCTAAGATCCCCAAAGATTGGAAAGCTGCCGCGGTCATCCCCCTCTTCAAAGGGGGTGACACTCTAGACCCAAACTGTTACAGACCTATATCTACCCTACCCTGCCTTTCTAAAGTCTCCGAAAGCCAAGTTAACAAACAGATCACGACCATTTCGAATCCCACCGTACTTTCTCCGCTATGCAATCTGGTTTCTGAGCTGGTCATGGGTGCACCTCAGCGACGCTCAAGGTCCTAAACGATATCATAACCGCGATATCAGAATAGGCAAAAGACAATACTGTGCATCCATATTCATCGACCTGGATAAGGCATTTGACTCTGTCAATCACCACATTCTTATTGGCAGACTCAACAGCCTTGCTTTCTCAAATGGCTGCCTCGCATGGTTCACCAACTACTTCTCAGACAGAGTTCAGTGTGTCAAATCGGAGGGCCTGTTGTCCGGACCTCTGGCAGTCTCTATGGGGATGCCACAGGGTTCAATTCACGGGCCGACTCTCTTCTCTGGATACATCAGTGATGTCTCTCTTTCTGCTGGTGATTCTCTGATCCACCTCTACGCAGACAACACCATTCTGTATACATCGTGCCCTTCTTTGGACACTATGTTCTCTAACTTCCAGACAAGCTTCAATGCCATACAACTCTCCTTCCGTGGCCTCAAACTGCTCTTAAATGCAATTAAAACTAAATGCATGCTCTTCATCCGATCGCTGCCCTCACCTGCCCACCCGTCCAGCATCACTACTCTGGACGGTTCTGACTTAGATTATGTGGACAACTACAAATACCTAGGTGTCTGGTTAGACTGTAAACTCTCCTTCCAGACTCATATTAAGCATCTCAAATCCAAAATTAAATCTAGAATCGGCTTCCTATTTCGCAACAAAGCATCCTTCACTCATGCTGCCAAACATACCCTCGTAAAACTGACTATCCTACCAATCCTTGACTTCGGCGATGTCATTTACAAAATAGCCTCCAACACTCTACTCAGCTAATTGGATGCAGTCTCACAGTGCCATCCGTTTTGTCACCAAAGCCCCATATACTACCCACCACTGCGACCTGTATGCTCTCGTTGGCTGGCACTCGCTTCATATTCGTCGCCAATCCCACTGGCTCCAGGTCATCTATAAGTCTCTGCTAGGTAAAGCCCCACCTTATCTCATCTCACAGCACCCACGCATAGCATGCTCTCCAGCAGGTATATTTCACTGGTCACCCCCAAAGCCAATTCCCGCTTTGGCCGCCTTTCCTTCCAGTTCTCTGCTGCCAATGACTGGAACGAATTGCAAAAATCACTGAAGCTGGAGACTCATATCTCCCTCAATAACTTTAAGCATCAGCTGCCAGAGCGGCTCACAGATCATTGCACCTGTACATAGCCCATCTGTAAATAGCCCATCCAACTACCTCATCCCCATGTTGTTTATATTTTTTTGCTCCTTTGCACCCCAGTATTTCTACTTGCACATTCATCATCTGCACATCTATCACGCCAGTGTTTAATTGCTAAATTGTAATTACTTCGCCACTACGGCCTATTTATTGCCTTACCTCCCAAATCTTACCTCATTTGCACACACTGTATGTAGATTTCTTTCTATTGTGTTATTGACTGTACGTTTGTTTATTCCATGTGTAACTCTGTGTTGTTGTTTGTGTCGCACTGCTTTGCTTAATTTTGGCCAGGTCGCAGTTGTAAATGAGAACTTGTTCTCAACTGGCCTACCTGGTTAAATCAAGGTGAAATGAATAAAAATAAAAAAGTTCCACCTACACAGATAGCGTGGTGAAGAAGACGCAACAGCACCCCTTCAACCTCATGAGGCTGAAGAAATTTGTCTTGTCACCTAAAACACTCACAAACCTTTACAGATGCACAATCAAGAGCATCCTGTCGGGCTGTATCACTGCCTGGTACAGCAAATGCTCCGCTCCACAACCGCATGGCTCTCCAGAGGGTGGTGCGGTCTGCACAACACATCACCGGAGGCAAACTACCTGCCCTCCAGGACACCGGGGGCAAACTACCTGCCCTCCAGCACTTGATGTCACAGGAAGGCCAAAAAGATCATCAAGGACAACAACCACCCGAGCCACTGCCTGTTCACCCCGCTATCATCCAGAAGGGGAGGTCAGTACAGGTGCATCAAAGCTGGGACCGAGAGACTGAAAAACTGCTTCTATCTCAAGGCCATCAGACTGTTAAACAGCCAACATAGAGAGGCTGCTGCCAACGTACAGACTCAAATCTCTGACCACTTTAATACGTTTAATAAATTGATTTAATAAAGGTATCACAAGTCACTTTAAATAACGGCACTTTAAAAATGTCTACATATCCTACATTACTCATCTCATATGTATATACTGTATTCTATACCATCTACTGCATCTTGCCTATGCTGCACAGCCATCGCTCATCCACATATTTTTATGTACATATTGTTATTCATCCATTTACATTTGTGTGTATTCGTTAGTTGTTGTGAATTTGTTAGATTACTTGTTAGATATTACTGCACTGTCGGAACTAGAAGCACAAGCATTTTGCTACACTCGCATTAACATCTGCTAACCACGTGTATGTCACCAATAAAATGTGATTTGATTTTGATTTGATTTGTCTCTTTACTGGGAGCTCGTTGGTTGATGGTAGTGAACCTGTCAGTGAGTGGTGTGATCACCAGTCGTCCAGGGTTACCCATAGCTATACAGGAAGCGTCTGTTGGTCTGGCACTTCCTATAAACAGGAAACGCTTTCATCCCTCTCCCTGCTTTCTATTCTACCTCCTCTCATCCACCTCTCCGTACCGTCTCCCAGTAGAGGCGGAGCCGGCACAGCCAGTCCAAGGTGTTGACGTGGTTACAGCACGACTTGGCCAGCTTGTTGATGAGGTCATGGTCGTGCACCTCCAGCGCTACGATCTTTAACCGCAGGATCTTGGACAGGTTCCCCTGGATGGCGTCAGAGTAATGGTGCAGCATGGACACCTGACAGGCAGGGGTCAAAGGGTCAAAGGTTAAAGAGTCAGACAGGTGCTAGTGTTGTGCAGAAGGTCCCTGGGCCACGTTCAGAAGCCAAACGTTGCAGATAGAAATGCCACGCACAGAGCAGAAGTGACTCCTTCTTTTACATATCAGAGAGGCATTTTTGTTCTACATAGTGTAATTCTATCTGAACGTTACAAAACGTTGCGTCCTGCTGAGTGCCCGCCTTGTTCATGCTCAGTGAGGGACGGTGACAGGACCTACTCTATTGCACTTCCTCATCACTCATACTCTTGGAGTCTACTTCGAGAAGTAGTTTCACCACTCATAATGATGTATTGTTAACAGAGTGCAGCCCTTCTCTCTCGCTCTCACTCTCTCTGACCTGTTCTTCAAGGACAGACTTGTCAGCTCTCTCCTTGCCTATGAGGAGAGATGTGGTGACGTCAGCGATCCACTGGATCTGACTGGCTGTGATCAGCATCTGGACAGGAAGAGTACAGCAATGAAGTTACATTTTAGGTGGACATTTGTTTTTGACTTCAATTTTGCAGAATCACACAGAAGGCACACAGAGAGACAATGAGAGACACAGAGACAGTGAGTGTTCAATAAGGACAGACATACACAGTGAGGGATGGAAGAGAAGAATGAGAGCAGAGAGAGAGAGAAAGAAAAAGACAGGGAGAGTGAGAGTGAGAGAAAGCGAGAGAGCGATAGAGAAAGAAAAAGAGATACATAGGGAAAAAGAGAGAGTGAGCGAGAGACAATACCGACCTGTCCAGTCTTTGACCCATTTGTCTCTCTTCCCAGTCATCTCTTCGGGGCCATGGAACAGCTCTTCAGAGAGTCCTTCAATGGCCAGCGCATGGTCCTCTCCAAGTCACACAGCCAGGCCCAGACACACGCATGCATGAACACACACACACGTACACACACATCAGAAAAACATAGATATCACCAGACACAGCAGATTTATTTTTTATTTTTTATACTTACCCAGAGTCAGATGAACTCGTGAATACCATTTGTATGTAGTTTCGGGAGCCAATGCTAACTAGCGTTAGCGCAATGACAAAGTCTACTCTGGGTAGAACATTTTAAAAACAGCCTAAATGCCAGAATCTCCCAGTATCCGAGCCTAAACTACATAAGGGCTTTGCTAGCAAAGACTGGAATATGTTCTGGGATTCATCTGATAACATTGAGGAGTTTACCACATCAGTCACTGGTTTCATTAATAAGTGCATCGGCGATGTCATCCCCACAGCGACCGTATGTACATATCCCAACCAGAAGCCATGGATTACAGGCAACATCCACACTGAGCTAAAGTCTAGAGCTGCTGCTTCAAGGAGCGGGACACTAATTTGGACATTTATAAGAAATCCCACTACAACCTCCGACGAGACATCAAACAGGCAGTGTCAATAAAGAACTAAAATCAAATCCTATTACACTGGCTCTGACTCTCGTTGGATGTGGCAGGGCTTTCATACTATCACAGATTACAAAGGGAAACGCTTCGAGACAAACAGCACTGAACCATGCATGAGAGCACCAGCTGTTCCAGACGACTGTGTGATCTCGCTCTCCGTAGCCGGTAAGTAAGACCTTTAAACACATTAACATTCACAAGGCCGCGGGGCCAGACGGATTACCAGGATGAGTACTTAGAAAATGCTCTGACCAGCTGGCAAGTGTCTCCACTGACATTTTCAACCTCTCCCTCACCCAGTCTGTAATACCTACATGTTTCATGCAGATCACCATAGTCCTTCTTCCCAAGAACACCAAGGTAACCTGTATAAATGACTATCGCCCCATAGCACTCACATCTTTAGCCATGAAATGCTTTGAAATTCTGGTGATGGCTCACCGCAACACCATCATCCCAGACACCCTGGACCCACTCCAATTCGCATACCGCCCAATCAGATACACAGATGACACAATCTCTATTGCACTCCAGACTGCCCTCACCCACCTGGACAAGAGGAACACCTACTTGGGAATGTTGTTCATCGAGTACAGCTCAGCGTTCAACACCATAGTTCCCTCCAAGCTCATCACTAAGATCCTGGACATCCTGACGGGCCACCCCCTGGTGGTGAGGGTAGGTCACAACACATCCACCATGCTGACCCTCAACACGGGGCCCCTCAGGGGTGTCTGCTTAGTCCCCTCCTGTATTCCCTGTTCACCCATGACTGCATGGCCTCACATGATTCCAACACCATCATTAAGTTTGCTGATGACACAGCGGTGGTTGGCCTGATCACAGACGATGATGAGACAGCCTATAGGAAGGAAGTCAGTGACCTGGCAGTGTGGTGCCAGGACAGCAACCTCTCTCTCAACATCAGCAAGACAAAGAAGCTGATTGTGGACTACATGAAACAGAGGGCTGAGCACGCCCCCATCTACATCGACGGGGGCTGTAGTGGGGCAGGTCGAGAGATTCAAGCTCCTCTGTGTCCACATAAGGAATTAACATGGTCCACACACACATAGTTGTGAAGAAGGCATGACAATGCCTCTTCCCTTTCAGGAAGCTGAAAAGATTTGGCACGGGCCCTCAGATCCTCAAAAAGTGTGACAGCAGCAGCAACCCTAATGCTACCTGAGCCTGATGAGTCATACATGGAATACATTTTACGAGGCCTACATTAAAGACATTTAATGAGCACAAGCCCAAAATAGCCCAAATGACTGTGCCATTATCCAATACATATATGATATAGGCTACTGCACATTACACATGACAGAAAAAAATAAAAGGCCAGAGATGTAGCTAGCTATATGCTCTCTTGGGTAAATAAATGAAACTAGCTCCAGTAGGCTAATCTTTTTGAGTGTGAGCTGTATTACTGTACTGTATTGTATTATACTGTATTATATGGACTGGAATTACGCACATCATTCAAACCATGATAGGGAGCGAACATGCGATTCTGGTGCTGCACATGCAGACTAGAAAGTTACAAGTATAGGCTAGCGAATTTGATTGAATAGGACATATTTGTATAATTAGCAGGCTGACGCATATATACCTCTCATAATATTTCCCCTAATGTTGTGCGATGTGCGTATTAGCCTACCTGCTCTTTCTCTCTCTGTTGTTGCTTCAGTCCTTCCTCGCTTTCAACAGTTACATGAAATAAGTTTCGTTGTCCTCATCTTCATCATTCTAATGACATCCTTGAATAATATAGGACTAGAATTAGATGCAGGAGGCTTTCACTTTTCTTCACGAAGATTGAATGGTAATGGGTCTGAATAAATAACTGCTATAGCCTACATCCATCGCGTGTTCGCTCTTCTTGCAAACTTCCTGCTCTATTGGCTGCTGTACTTAACATTCAGCAAACAATAGCTTGCATCCCTCTTTGAATAGTCTATTGTTATAAGAAATCCCCCACCCCCCCCCCAAACAAAACATGTCCAGCAAGCTACTGTAGTCTAGCTTTTCCTGCATGGGACTCCAAGAGTTTAGGAGCGTTTGTTAAGGAGAGAGGGCAGCGGAACACAGGTGCTAGCAAGCATATTGCGCAAGAGACAGAGGCTATACGTTAGAAGCTTATAATGCATAACCCATCATTAATTAGCTAAATATGAGGCTAATACTGCATTAAATGTATTACCTGAAAGAGGAAAGGCTAGGACATCTATATATAGGGCTATATGCAGTATCAATCTAGAACGGGGTTATTTACTTTGGATGCAATTTGAATGGCGGTTATGGAGAGAGAGAGGGAAAGACTGTGAGAGAGTGCTCGCGCGAGCAATGATTTAAAGCAAAGATATTCAAGTGACAGGCTGTTTTAAAACTCTGCAGCTGCAACAACAACAAAAAATCTTTACAATAAAAAAAGAAGGTGAAAGCCAGATGGAGATGGAGATGGGTAAATGAGACGTGCATTCGCTCTTTATATTACTGTAGCATAGACTATGCTGCAGCAAATGCAGGCCTACCTTTCACAAGAAAAAAAGTTCCCATGATGAGACGATAGGTCTACATGCACTGTGAACTGCGCTCCATACTGAGATGGGCTGTCTGTCCCCACCCTGAGCGTTAATTCATCATGCAGAGGCCGTAGAGAAGCCAGATTTAGACATTGCATATAATTTAACAGTTCCATTTCACGCCATGCTGTTCACATAAATAATTGATTATAATTTACCGGTTTCTCGCAGTTATTTATACTAGGAAAAGGGAGTGGTTTTGGGCAGTAAATCTTGGATACCAGGTTCCTGCCATTCAACCCTATTGTGTACCTGAGTGGTGGATTCCCCTCAGGGCGTTGTTGCCCTTGTTCAATCGGTCCATGATGGTCACCAAACTCTGTGCACTCTCTGGGAAGCTGCTTACGGATGTCCTCGCCCAGGAACATGTTCTAGAGAAGAGAGGGATGAAATAGAGAGAGAGAGGAGGGGTAAGGGTAAGAGAAAGGGGGATACCTAGTCATTTGTCCAACTGAATGTATTCAACTGAAGTGTGTCGTCCGCATTTAACCCAACCCCTCTGAATCAGAGAGCCCGGGGAACAGTGGGTTAACTGACTTGCTCAGGGGCAGAACAACAGCTTTTTACCTTGTCATCTCGGGGATATGATCCAGCAATCTTCCGGTTACCGGTCCAACACGGTAGAGAGAGAGAGATAAAAAAAAGGAGAAAAAACAGAAAAGAAAGCAGAAAGGATACCGAGAGAGAGAGAGACAGCGAAAGAAAGAACGAGAGAGAGAAAGAGAAGGGAGCGAGAGAAAAACAGCGAGAAGATAGAAAACAGACGAGTTGAACCTCCCTCTAAACGGGTTACAGGTGTGTTTACACCCGGCCGCGCACAATAGATGTTGCTAAAACACCACTGTTTAGACAGCTGATCAGAGGTAAGCGAGCAAACATGTTTTACGTTGTTCTCCATGTGTTTTAGGTTGGATCAATATGTTTTACGTTGTACTCAATGTGTTTTATGTTGTACTCAATGTGTTTTATGTGTACTCAGGATATGGGTGTCAGAGAACTCTGTGAATGTTTGTGAGTTGATGTGAAAGGTTGTTTGTATATAGAAGAGTATACAACTTAAATGAAGGCCTACACTTTGTTCCTGTGTTATGTTCCTGACTCCCAGGAACATTCAAAATCTGTGTCAGGGTGTAAGAATTGTGTGAGGAAAGGAGAGAAAAAGAGAAGGTCAGAGAGAGAGAGAGAGAGAGCGAGCGAGAGAGAGAGAGAGAGAGAGAGAGAGAGAGAGATAGAGAGAGAAAGAGAGAGAGAGAGAGAGAGAGAGAGATAGTGTGTGTGTGTGTGCATGGGGGTTGTATGCATACATGACAGTGTGTGTGTTTTGAGCAATGATATATGTGGTTGTGTGTGTCTCTCCCTGCATGTGTTTGTATCCTCACTGAGTACCACCTCCATGAACTCCAGCACCAGAGAGAGGCAGTGCTCCCAACGCTCCACCTCCTTCTCAAAGGATGATCCTGGATGCCTTCATGGTGGAGAGGGTCTCCTGGTAGTCCTCTAAGGTCTGGAACCCCTCCTCTATACCAGGAGGACAGCAGACACACAGTCAGATGGAGCAAGTTAGAACTTATTACCATGACTAGACCCTTCAACATTTGAAAGGGGGACACAGGAAACGGTTGGATGGCTCAGACAACGTAAATGATTATCATAGTCAGACATTACATCATGAAAACATCTCACATGAAAGAGCAGCATATGGCCACGGTCAGAGAACATGAACACATATGTACACTCACTTACATCTTGATGAAAGCATTACGTACGTTCAGAAATACATAATGTACATACTCAGAAACTCTAACAGACATGTTGACACGTGTGACTAGTTCAGATATAAAGCCCTGCTCAGACAGAATAGCCATGCAAATACAAGCAAGGCTGTTCACGTGTCCATGCAGATTCCACTAGTTTATTTAGTGCTGGCTATAACAGTGCTGTGTCACCAGTCTCCAGTAGTCTATTTAGTGCTGGCTATAACAGTGCTGTGTCACCAGTCTCCAGTAGTCTATTTAGTGCTGGCTATAACAGTGCTGTGTCACCAGTCTCCAGTAGTCTATTTAGTGCTGGCTATAACAGTGCTGTGTCACCAGTCTCCAGTAGTCTATTTAGTGCTGGCTATAACAGTGCTGTGTCACCAGTCTCCAGTAGTCTATTTAGTGCTGGCTATAACAGTGCTGTGTCACCAGTCTCCAGTAGTCTATTTAGTGCTGGCTATAACAGTGCTGTGTCACCAGTCTCCAGTAGTCTATTTAGTGCTGGCTATAACAGTGCTGTGTCACCAGTCTCCAGTAGTTAATTTAGTGCTGCTATAACAGTGCTGTGTTACTGCTGTGTTCTGTGGGCTGCCAGTCCGGCCTGGCAGCTATTATCACTGACTCACATGGAGCCCTACACCCCCCCCCACCCCACACCCCCCGAGCGTGCCTGGTAACCATGGCAGCAGCCTCGCGCGGCACTGCAGCCGTCACCATGCCAACGGCAGCCTTCTGCGAGGATCAGACGCGGTGGGTGACACCTGAAGCACACGCACACATGCACACACGCACACACACACACACACATACACACATACACACACAGAGATCATGGCTTCAGCCTTCAGCAGGTGTGTAGAGTGCTCTACAATCCCCCTCCTCCTGTTCTGAGATGCACCTTCCCCGTCTGGCTAATGAGAGACCCAGCCTGGCTCTGGGCTGACACACTGTGTAGTAGACAGACATACACACACTGCTTCACAGATACACACACCAGCATGCACCCACACCACTGCTGTCCACTTATTAATAACCAGCCCTTCAATGTCAATGTGAGCTCTCAAGGACTGTGGCACTGAGAGAGACTGGGGCCATGCAGAGCAGAGAGGAGGAGAGGAGTGGAGAGGACATTAATGCATTCCCGACAGACCACAGGACCTACAGGTTCATCTACCTACACAATACCTCAGACTGGGTGGTTTGGGGGTTGTCAGGATAGAGAATAGCCTACCTGTTGTTTCACCATATTACACGGAAAAGAAAGGAGGAAAGGAGGAAAGGAAAGGATTAAAACTTGGCTCTAAAGGAGAAAGAGAGAGAGAGAGAGAGAGAGAGAGAGAGAGGTGGGGAGAGAGAGAGAGAGAGAGAGAGAGAGAGAGGTGGGGAGAGAGAGAGAGAGAGAGAGAGGCGTGGGGAGACAGAGAGGGGGAGAGAGGGGGGGAGTGAGAGAGGGGGTGAAAGAGAGGGGGGAGACAGGGGGGGTGAGAAAGAGATGTGGGTACTTGAGGGAAGGGGAATGGAAGGAAGAGGCTAGGACTGGGTCTGTAACACAGTAACTGGGTCTGGCCTATGGCAGCCATACACTCCATCAGCTAGCCACATGCTCAGACTCAGAAATATACACTAACACACACACACACACACACACACACACACACACACACACACACACACACACACACACACACACACACACACACACACACACACACACACACACACACACACACCATTCAGAGCATAAACACATACTGGTTAGATGCACATGTGGTATGAACACACACACATGAGCTCACTGACCCACAACATTCACTATCAGTCCACACATACTGTATGCTTCACTTGATTTATCCATCTGCCACACACACACACACACACACACACACACACACACACACACACACACACACACACACACACACACACACACACACACACACACACACACACACACACACACACACCAACCATACTTGTTCTACATGCTGATCGCTCTGGTGTTACCCAGCAGAGCTAGAGGAGAGGCTAGTGGTCCAGAGAGCTGCCTGCCTGGACGGCTCTACATGGCTGAATGGAGTCAAAGCCATGGGGAGCAGCGTGTGTGTGTGTGTGTGTGTGTGTGTGTGTGTGTGTGTGTGTGTGTGTGTGTGTGTGTGTGTGTGTGTGTGTGTGTGTGTGTGTGTGTGTGTGTGTGTGTAAACAGCCATGCTGTTTACTGTAGCTAGGTTTGTGTGTGCATTTCTTATTCCAGAAAGTGGCCTGCTTTTAATATATTTCATTTAAAGGCTGTGAAATGATCTGTGGATATCACTTGATGATGTGTGTGGGATGTCTTTTGTCTAATGTGTTGGTGTGTGTGTGTGTGTGTGTGTGTGTGGTGTGTGTGTGTGTGTGTGTGTGTGTGTGTGTGTGTGTGTGTGTGTGTGTGTGTGTGTGTGTGTGTGTGTGTGTGTGTGTGTGTGTGTGTGTGTGTGTGTGTGTATGCCTGAGGGCATGTTTGTACAACCCAGTGTGTGTGCACAGCAGGGTTCTTGCAGTGTGAGGAACAGGTGAGAGACAACCAGAGGGAGCTGACAAATCTACTGCATCGACTGTATTCAGAGGCACTCCTCTGAGATCCAGAAAACACACATCACACATATTCAACTTCCACAGTTAGAAATGAAAGGAATATGTTGCAGATAACTCAGGGCTCTATGCTGACCTTTTTTACAAGGAGCAAGTGTGCGCCTAATTTGAAAAATGTATGCACACACAAAGAAATGTAGGAGCACAACGCAACATTTTTGAGGTAATAACGCTAGACTGCTTAATTTCTCTAGGCGCACTGGTGCTCCTAAATTAAAATTCCAGGTCGCATAGCAAATATTTAGGCACATATGCTAGTAAAATGGTCACGCTGTACAGCCCTGTAATCGGGACCATATCTGGAAACAGCAGTGTTTATGAGACTGAGTTCTTTGTGTTTATCAGGCAGCATTGAAAGCCATATCCCTGTTTTCCGCCCTCAGTCACCCCTATGTTTACTTCAGGGCAGGCAGCGACCGACTGAGTGTGGCATAGGCCTGCATAGTTTAGCCTCCTAGATTTTCCCCCTCTATGGCTGACCGCCTGTGTTAAGCGTTAGCCTTAGCATAGCGGTAGCCTCCTAGCCCCCCCCCCTCCCCATTGGCCACTAAGAAAGTAGTGCTAGTCTTAGCGTAGCCTAGTCCTCCTGGCTAACCTCCTGTGCCGTAGTGTTAGCATTAGCCTAGCGTAGCAGAATCTTCCTGGCCTTTCCCCCCTCCTTGGCCAATAGCCTAGTCTCTCTGGCTGACTGCCTGTACCGTAGCATTAAAGCTTGGAAGACTTCATGCAGCCTAGCGAATCGGAGCGCACCGCAGTGTTGCAATTACATTTTTCCATCTTCTTCTTCTTTCTGTGGCTTTCCGGTAGACTAAACGCTATGTTGCATATTGGTGCCTTTTGCAGGTTGGAGTGGTCACTATACACCTAGACACTATCCCCAAAAACCCACCACCCCATCCGACTACTTTGTCCCTAAACGATCCTACACCAGACTAGACGCTGGGAGGATGGAACCCCTTCTCTCAAAACGTCCTGTATAAGTGACCACTCCAACCTGCAAAAGGCACCAATAATCACCATAGCGTTTCTCTCAAAACTTCCTGTAGATCTTCTGCACTAAAATCTCTCACACCCAAATATTTCTCTGCTGCTGCAACTACCACATCTGTCTTCTGTGATTTCCGCTCCATCAGTGCAGTGCAGCTGATCACCTTGTCTGTAAATGCAATAAATCCAACCTTAATAAAGCTCCTCCTGTCTGGCTCTCTCTCTTCAGACCTACTCATTGGGGGCCTCCCAGTTGACTCACTCACCCTTGGGCTATCCTCTACCCTCTTCACTGCCTCAGCATAGGAAACTTTCTGCCCTACTCAAACTGGCAATATCAACCTGTCTCACTCTCACAGGGCACTTCGGATCCCCAGCTGCATGGGCACCCCCACATTTGACACACAGTTATTTCTCTATCCCAATTGTACACTTCCTATTACTATACCCTCTTGCACATTTCTCCCATCATGGGATCACCCTTCGTCACACCGCTGTGACATGTCCGAATCCTTGGCATCTAAAGCACTGGAGAGGTTTCAGAACATAGGCCCTCAAAAGAATAGCAAATATAACCTAACCTGACCTTATCAGTTAGAATCTCTGTGTCAAAGCTCAACAAGCCAGACAGGGTTCTCGATCTCGCCATTCACAAGCACAAGGAATATTCTTTTTAACTTGATCCATCTCTACGCTACCCCACTGATCACCCCTTTTGGCGGCGGCCTGCTCCGTAGAGTACACCACATGTTGAGCCCCGAGGCACGTGAGTAAAAGCGCCCGCTTCCTCTGCGAGGCAGATACCAAAAAAATCTCAACAATTCCACTTCTCGAAACTTTCACAGATTCCCAGTTTGTCCTTCTCCCAGCTTGACACGTATGGCTGTGCTAAAAAACAGGAATCCACTCTTTACAAAAAATCTCACTCCTTCAGTACCTGTCCAAAATCATCTCTTGTAGGATTGTCAGGGCAAACGTCGGAAGGCTCTACCACACCTGTCGCCGCAGGTAGGCCCACTACATCCTGGACTGGTTCAACCTCAGAGCGCTCACCACTGCCGACTGACGCCATTTCCAGATAATCAAGGTTCTCAAGAGAGCATGAAGACCTATTCATAAGATTACTTGGTTTGTATTCTGGAAACATAGGTATGTACACCTTGAAAGAAGGTGTATACTCAGGAGACCAATAACTGATCTTTGAAGCGCCATTCTTAGGCTTTCGCGCCATCACACTTCCAACGTTTTTCATCACAGAATTAGCGGCTCCTTGTAGTACGTAAGCCTGTCTACGGCACTTGCTACGCAGAGTTTTGCAGCCATAATATTGTAACGCACCGTATAATTCATTGTCCTGCCATGGGGGCATTGTTGTCACTGTTGTGTAGGCAATGAAGCTGAACCAAACTCGCTTGGTTCCTTGATCTGATCTATAGGCTAAGCATTAGCAGCCTATTTTGCATTGATAACCAAATATAATCTCAGTGACTGTTCAGACAATAAACCAAACAACATTGTAGCTTTATTAGAATCCACCCCAAAAAGTATTTTGTTTGAAAGTAATAACTATGTGATTCTAGGCTATTTTGAAACGGTAAAAACAGCTGCTAACCATGTGCTTTTTTTTCTCTATGAGCAAACATAATGACATTCTATTTGTAGCTGAAATGGGAGCGAATACATACAAGCAGCAAATGAAACTGGGATAATGTTGTAGGTTACACTATAAAGTATAGGAATCTTTTCCAGTGCATATTATTTAATTATAAATCTGATTATTTCACATGGGGAGATGTGGGAAGCTAAAAGGCTAGCTTGCTTACTGTTTTTAGCCAGCTAGCTAGCATACTGCTAGCTAATTAGCCTACAGCCAACTGGCAGGCACAAAACGAGGTCATGTAAAACAAACCTAAACTTTTATTACATGTAGCTATTAATCAAATATGTGGTTGGTTTCCTTTGAAATTAGCTAACAGCGGTGACGATGTTTTCAACGTAATTATTCTTTGCTTTTACCACAAATGGAAAGATAACAAGAAAATCTCTACTATCGCCCCCTTGTGAATGTTGCTATCTGCGAGTTTAGGAATGCATGGACAGGTGAGGTATCATGTTACTAAAAGGTACACGTTGCTCTGAAAGAATCAGGCTCCACCGAAGCGCGCGCACACACACGCGGTAAATAACAGAGGGATGTGAGCGGAGAGCTTTAGCCTCGCGTGGCGTCAGCCGCCTAGTCTTTCCCTGCGGCCTGGTTGACTGCCTGTACCGTAGCCTTAGCCTCTAGTAGAGATAAGCTCCTAGCGTTTCCCTCCTCCTTGGTCAATAGAGTAGCCTAGCCTCCCTGGCTGATCACCTTTGCCTTAGACTTCGCCTCCTAGCCTTTCCCCTCTCCCTGGCCAATCAGTGTGGCTGGTTGGGGATGCTAATTGAATTGGGCTGTAGGTCTAATTCTAATCTGCAGCAGATGGCCCGGGCATTTCTGAATTCTCCAGCAGTCAGCCAGGACCTGCCCTGGGTAATGAAATCCAGGACAGGCTCAAACACAAACACACACACAGTCAGATATGCACACACAGGCACGAACGCAGGCACGCACGCCCACACACTCCTACACACACTCGCTCACAAACACACACACACACACTCACCCTCTCTCAAACACACACACTCACCCCTATGGCGACATTCCTATGGGCGTATGGGCTAAGCACTAGGTGGCGGTGTTGAGCTGTGCGGGCCGGGCGGTGGCGCACGCTGTACTAAAGACCCAATAAAGACACAAATCAAGGGCCATCATTTGGAGAAAGGCTCAAACTGGGGGTTGAGATATAATTTTCTGAGGTCTTGTGCGGCATTCACTGGAGAGTAAACAGTGTGAGCACTAAATCACACAGTAGGGAGGCAGTAGAGAGGTGTGTGTGTGTGAGAACAGGATTGTAATGTAATAACGGAACAACACAGAGAAGGAACATTGCTCCTCACTGTAACTACTGTCATCAGCTATCAAGTACATCTGGGACTGCTGTAGCGGGCCAGCCAGGGACTGTGCAGGCAAACAGAACAAAGGTGTGTAGGTGTGTGTGTGTGTGTGCAACTGCTTTTCTTAGGTGTGGGCGGATGTGTAGTGTTCTGTGTGTGACATTAATGTGCACCCTAGGAGAACAGAATGTGTGTGTTATTGTGTAGTGTTCTGTGTGTGACGTTAATGTGTACCCTAGGAGAACATAATGTGTGTGTTATTGTGTAGTGTTCTGTGTGTGACGTTAATGTGCACCCTAGGAGAACAGAATGTGTGTGTTATTGTGTAGTGTTCTGTGTGTGACGTTAATGTGTACCCTAGGAGAACATAATGTGTGTGTTATTGTGTAGTGTTTTGTGTGTGACGTTAATGTGTAGAGAGGAGAACATAATGTGTGTGTTATTGTGTAGTGTTCTGTGTGTGATATTGTGTAGTGTTCTGTGTGTGATGTTAATGCGTAACCTAGGAGAATGTGTGTGATATTGTGTAGTGTTCTGTGTGTGACGTTAATGTGTACCCTAGGAGAACAGAATGTGTGTGTTATTGTGTAGTGTTCTGTGTGTGACGTTAATGTGTACCCTAGGAGAACAGAATGTGTGTGTTATTGTGTAGTGTTCTGTGTGTGACGTTAATGTGTACCCTAGGAGAACAGAATGTGTGTGTTATTGTGTAGTGTTCTGTGTGTGACGTTAATGTGTACCCTAGGAGAACAGAATGTGTGTGTTATTGTGTAGTGTTCTGTGTGTGACGTTAATGTGTACCCTAGGAGAACAGAATGTGTGTGTTATTGTGTAGTGTTCTGTGTGTGACGTTAATGCGTAACCCAGGAGAATGTGTGTGTTATTGTGTAGTGTTCTGTGTGTGACGTTAATGCGTAACCCAGGAGAATGTGTGTGTTATTGTGTAGTGTTCTGTGTGTGACGTTAATGCGTAACCCAGGAGAATGTGTGTGTTATTGTGTAGTGTTCTGTGTGTGACGTTAATGCGTAACCCAGGAGAATGTGTGTGTTATTGTGTAGTGTTCTGTGTGTGACGTTAATGCGTAACCCAAGAGAATGTGTGTGTTATTGTGTAGTGTTCTGTGTGTGACGTTAATGCGTAACCCAGGAAAATGTGTGTGTTATTGTGTAGTGTTCTGTGTGTGACGTTAATGCGTAACCCAGGAGAATGTGTGTGTTATTGTGTAGTGTTCTGTGTGTGACGTTAATGCGTAACCCAGGAGAATGTGTGTGTTATTGTGTAGTGTTCTGTGTGTGACGTTAATGCGTAACCCAGGAGAATGTGTGTGTTATTGTGTAGTGTTCTGTGTGTGACGTTAATGCGTAACCCAGGAGAATGTGTGTGTTATTGTGTAGTGAAGTAAGTAGATACGTGTAGATGTATTTTCTAAGTGTAGCCTACAATTATATATGATTGTTTTTGGATTATAGTTGTGTTTGGGCGAGTACATAGTGTGTGAGTTGTGTGTCCACAAGTGTGCGTGTGTACGTGAGAGCCCATGTGTATGCAACTGCGCGCACAAGGATGTGCATAAGTGTGTGCATGTGTTTGCACCTGTGTGTGTGTGTGTGTATTCATGGCAGCCGGTCTGTGGGCAGTGAGAGATGGATGGGTGAGTCTGTGGGTGGTAATTACAGGTGATTTGTGCTTCATCGTGCACAGCGTGTCCTGACTTTCTGTTATTACAGCCAGAGCACAGAGCAGGGCACACACACTTACATGGCCTGTTTCCTCTCTCCAGCACGGGGCCAAAGCATGCGTCAGCCCCTCTATAATCACCGTCAGCCAGCCGCTTTGGCACAGCGTGTATGTGTGTGCTTACTCATATTATCCATAGTATCATCATCAATCATCTGTCCCCATGGCCAGACATTGTCATCAGTTATTGAGAGGCACAATAATTTGGAATTGATTTAGTCCCCCACATTGGATACGATACGTTGGCTGGCTCGGAATACAAAATGCTCAGTATTTTGGCGGAGGGGTGGATGGGTAAATCCTGTAAAATGATTCTGAAGAGAGATCTAAGCTTCCCCCAGAGAGATTTAAATAACCCCATCACATGCCTCCCCCTTTCCACATCCTCCTCTCTTCCTTTCCTTTGGCTAGGGTTGTGAGGAGGAGGTATACAAATACACAATAGCTGGGCCCGTGTGTGTGTGTACGGTTGGGTGTCTATACTTGTGTGTGTTGAATGAGGGGGAGGAGGTGAGAGATGACCTGACGGATGGAATCTCTCCTCCTACACCTAATCCTGGTGTTTACAAGGCAACACATTTGGGAGGAAGGAGAGATGAAAACAGAAAGAATCTAACAGAAACACCCAGCCCACAATGTCGTCCTCTGCTATAGAAAACAGGGGTATGACTGGGTGCCTTTCAATAGAGAGAAATTGTCATGTGAGGCGGAGAGGAGCCTCTAAGCTCCCACCTCCTCTTTTCTCGCTCTCTCCTTCTGTAGCCTGTTTATTTGTCTATCTTTCCTCCCATTTCAGCCTAACACCATCTCTGCTATATGTCTTTCTCATTCCCTCTTTGTCACTCCTCTCTATCTATCGCTTTTCTTCCTCCCCTCTCTCTCTTCCTCCCCTCCCTCTCAATTGAATTTCAATTTAAAGGGCTTTATTGGCATGGGAAACATATGTTTACATAGCCAAAGCAAGTGAAATAGATAAACAAAAGTGAAATAAACTTAAGAAATCTACAGTAAACACTACACTTACAAAAGTTCCAAAAGAATAAAGACATTTCAAATGTCATATGATGTCTATAGAAAGTGTTGTAATGATGTGCAAATAGTTAAAGTACAAAAGGGAAAATAAATATAGTTTTTATTTCCAATGGTGTTTGTTCTTCACTGGTTGCCCTTTTCTTGCAACAACAGGTCACACATCTTGCCGCTTTGATTGCACCCTCTTCTCTCTCTCTGTGGTGCGACCTGGCGGTGGCTCACTGGTTTGTGAGAGAAGCTGACGTGTGAGAGAAGCTGACGTGAGAGAGAGAGAGAGAGAGAGAGAGAGAGAGAGAGAAGCTGACGTGAGAGAGAGAGAGAAGCTGACGTGAGAGAGAGAGAGAGAGAAGCTGACGTGAGAGAGAGAGAGAGAGAGAGAGAGAGAGAGAGAGAGAGAGAGAGCTGCCGCTTTAATTCCTGACACATCTCAACCTCCGCTTCTCATCATCTGCCACATTTAGACACACACACCAGGATTTCCGTAAGCCAGTAATAGTCGGTTTTTGTCGGATAAAAAAAATAGAACAGCTGATAAATAAAATAGCGTCTGGCCAGTTGTCCAGGAAAAGAAAAAATCCCATTGCAAAATAATGCTTTTTAGCCTATTCATTGATGGAAAGACAATTCGATGGACATACATTTGACTGTTCATGCTTACTTGTCTATAAGTTAATTAGCATAATTTAGTGGAATTAAATTTGCATGTGTGTACAGTATATTCGTTATGTATCTTATTTATCACACCCGTACAGCATACGGATACAGAGACTTTAAGCGGAAAATCGTTCAGACAATGCGAGAGCTGCTGCTACAGCATCTCAAACAGCAAATGCATTGGTAATGGAAGGCAGGCTTCATCAGCGTATCACACACCAATTTGCAATGAGCTGGAGGCAGTATGCATTTTGAAAACAGATACAGAATTGTTTGAAACCTGAACATTAAAGCCTACTAGCATACATTACATATAATGAGGCATGTCATACCTTACCAAAATCAGACCATATCCGTGGAGGCAATTATTTTATATGAACTTTATTTTATTGTCCAGTAGCCAAAGGCACAATCCGAGTGAAAAGCTATGATCCCCTATTGATGTCACTTGTTAAATCCTCTTCAATCGGTGTAGATGAAGGGGAGGAGACAGGTTAAAGAAGGATTTTAAGCCTGGAGACAATTGAGACATGGATTGTGTTTGTGTGCCATTCAGAGGGTGAATGGACAAGACAAACAATTTAAGTGCTTTTGAACAGGGCATGGTAGTAGGTGCCAGGCACACCGGTATGTGTCAAGAACTGCAACACTGCTGGGTTTTTCACGCTCAACAGCTTCCCCTGTGTATCAGGGGAAACGGTCCACCACCCAAACGACATCCAGCCAACTTGATACGACCGGGGGAAGCATTGGAGTCATCATGGGCCAGCATCCCTGTGGAACGCTGTAGACACCTTGTAGAGGGGTGGGGTGTAGACAGTGCTTAGTGTTCCCTACTCAACACACAAACACACATTCACACAAACACAGGTACAAAGGCATTAACAGTATCAGGGAATACAAACTAAACCCCATACATACAGTAATTAGAGGGTATGCTTCAGGCTATTGTTTAAATACCTCTAAAGGAAAACCCTGAGAACAGTGCCAGAGAAACATTTCAACCCTAATAATGAAATAGCATGTCTCTTCCAGTGTTTTTGGCATGTGTCCGCACACTGAGTGTCTTGCCTAGACTACTTACACAACGTCGTCCGTTTCAAATGTACTGGCTCGTCAACAAAACACAAAAAGGTATTTCTGTCTAGATTATGTAAATGTGTTTAAGGGAAACTCATTGTCCCTCTGTTGGCATTGGATGACCTTTAATGGATACGCCATTTAGAGTGGCATTATACTGTAGATACATACACTATAGGGTATAGTCTTGAGGTCTTTTCTTATCATAAGTCTGCACCTCATCTTACGTATGATCCTCTCTTTTCACATCTACCTCGTTATTTCTCTGTTATTTTTCTCTGTGTCACAGACTAATACAATAATAATTGTAGAATATTTAATATCCACACACACACACACACACACACACACACACACACACACACACACACACACACACACACACACACATACAAACTAGTACCACCCTACAGCATTGCATTCTATCAAGTTGAAACATTACCGTTCCCTTGTTTATTTCTGTTGTGCTGGTTCTTTGTGCATGTTTTATTTAGACTAATTTCCATATGAGGCTACTGTATAATATGGATGCCGTACATAACTGTATCGGATGGAGAAAAACAACTCCACAACTCCCCAATCACTCAATTATCCTCTTCACCGACTGGAAGCACATGGAAGTTATGGTTCAATTAGGGTAAGGGTAAAAATGATCTAGCCCATAAATTAGGTAAAGTCAATTAGGACAACTTTCCAATTAAGGACAAATCTGTGACTTGAGGGCAGGGCTATTTGGAGCTTCTGCTGAGAGGATGGAGCCACACTGTGACTGTGTCCTTGTTTATGTCCTGCTAATGTCTGTCTCCTGCTCTGCCAACATGGATAGCTGTGAGTAGGTTCTGATACTGAAATTAACCCACAAATTGAATATTTTGAGGACCAGCGCAGCAGCAAAAGTGTGAGTGCTTACTTCCATGTTTTTGTGTGTCTGTGTGTGCGTGGGAATGTGAGAGTGTGTACTGTGTGTGTTCTGGGAAAAGCCATGCTTTCTTTTGAAGGGTTTTCTAGTCCAACCATACGTGATTTTGATCTGGCTTAATGCTCACAAAAGACCCTGTCTGCTTGCTGAGGGAGGTGAGTTCAGCTGGCAGATGACTGATCAAGCATCTCTCCTTTTTGTTTCACACAAGCCACAACTAGCTATGTTATCCTTAACCACACTTGCATTGCACGCAAAAGCAGTAAGTCATTTATCGCATCCCAAAAAGCCAGTATTACATCCCCCCCCTACATTTCAGTATTTCAGAATATTTCAGTAGGAATTAAATAGAGGGACATATTTACAGTTCAGCTTGAATAACGCCAAGAGGCAAGTCACCTGCTTTCATTGAGGCCTTGTTACTGGGGTGACCTGCCTCTCTGTGACCCCTGACTTTTAAAGCTAGAATCCTTAGTTGCAACATCCATTTTTGGACATATAAATTAAACACGTCCACCCATTGATTCCTAAAGAACATATAATTTAGAAATGCCTTATGAGCTTAGTTCAACCGTTGAGCCCAACCAGAACTCAAAATATAAGATTGTTTAACTCCAATGTTTGCAAATAATGGAAACGTAAACAAACACGGTATAGCCTCACAACTTAGCAATAACTATAATTTTGATATCATGGATGGTCAGTCCTTGCATACATAGCTCTGTCTATGAATTTGAGAGTGGTTCCATTTCTCCAGGCCCATCCCTCAGCTTCTTACTAAAACAGAGGTGGGGTGATTGCTTTGTTATTGTTTAAATTAAGGATTCTAGCTTTAACTCTGTGACCTTTGACCCATCCTTCACCTGCAGAGGTGTACTGACTCACCTCAGCCTGTGGCGGCCGACCCTTGTCTTTGTAAGGTGCAATGTCTCCTCCCATTCTCCCTACAGCGACTGGAAGGAGAAGAAAAAAGATATAAAAGTTGATGGCTAATGTTAGCAGATCTCAAGAGCAAATTCTGTGAGGGGCCGAAGGTGGCGTGTGTGCGTGCACCTGTGTGTGTGTGTATACACCTGTGTGTGTGTGTGTGTGTGTATACACGTGTGTGTGTGTGTGTGTGTGTGTGTGTGTGTGTGTGTGTGTGTGTGTGTGTGTGTGTGTGTGCGCGTGCCTGTGTTTGAGGGTGATCTCATCTACACCCAAACAGAAAGGCAGGCGGGTGATTCGGGCAATGAGTCACTTATTTGATTATGTTTTCGCATGGAGCAGCAGCTTGAAGCAGCTTGAAGCAGCTCTGAAGACAGGAAACCATTGATCCTGGCAGGCACCTATAGCGAGAGCCCCACTCCGCTCACACATCACAACACAGAGGAAGGCAGGCAGCAGAGAACTTCTAGAAATATGCACTATGATCATGAAGGCAAGGCATACCATGGTGTCTCGCTTTTTTACTGTCCCTCCCTCTTTTCTCCCTCTTTTAATTTTCTCTCTCTTCCTCGCCATGACTTCTCAATGAACCGCGTTTGGGTTTGAGGGGCTAGGGGGGGCTTGGAGGGAGGGCAAGAGGACTATTTCAAACACCTCCAGTCCCCTGTGCCCGGCGCTATTCACATACTAAATCTGTGTTGATGTAACCTGTGTCTGGGAATTCATGGGGCTAAAGGCTGCTGGGGCGGAGGGAGGGAGAGAGAGTCTTACACAGGGTTAGGGAGTAAAGGATTATAACAAAACTAACTGTAAAACGTTATATTACCAGCACAAATATTGTAATCAGATTTCAGATACTTTTGAAAAACAAAATCATTACTTGTAGGATTACTTTTAAATCCCGAAATGATGTTGGCGTAAAAAAATATTTGACACATTTCTGTTGTTTTCTCAATGACATTAAAATCAGCATTGAAAAATTGCGCAAATTTAAGTTACAGTAGTTCCGCCTGAGCGAGTCTGACCATAAATCAGATACCAATGATACCAAATGTGTTTGATGGATCGCAGGAATAGGCTTTTGTAGGCTACAGTCCAAACTGTCTTCCAATGGTGAGACTGCCGTCGGCATCTAAAGATTACCCAACTTGAATAAACACTTGGAGGTAAGGACGACAGCAGTGGGTGGTGCAGCCTACGAGCGATACAGATATTACTTATTATGGATATCTACATAGCGCATTGATGTGAATCACACTGCTGCTCTCTCATTTAGCTATTTGTGCCTTAAGGATTGTGGTTGTTGAGGGCGGCTTTTCACAAATGCGTATCTGTATTTTAACGCAATAATGGTTGAATTGAAGGATTCTAAGCTGCCTATCAATTATTGTTTTTGCGACCAGTGAACAGCCAGTGAAAAATGTGCTCTTGCAAAAGCTGCAATACGGATCCCAGCCTATGGAACAAAAGCCTATGGAACTAAACTCCCCCGTGCCGTTGTGCTCCATACTGTCAAAATCAAGTTAAATTCAAGAAAACCACGAGTAAGGCTTTTATTGCTCAATCTAATTGGTGCTGATAAAAAAAAAAAAATGTCCATTGGCCTAACGACACATGCTCAAACTCGCACGCTTTTTGATAGACTTCAACAGCTGCAAATTATCAAGATATCAAAGTGTCACCAACAAAAAGGTGTAGGCCTATAGCAAATGCAGCATATGGCATAGATTTCTCACATGCAAATAGCACTTTTCAGTAGTGCTCAAAGCATTCCATTCAGAAACCAGCATTTATTTTTCAACTCAAAGCAATGAGCCCAATCAGACCTCCATGACAAAAGAGTAGGCTAATAATGTCAAGCCCTGACCTGAGAGAGAGGGTTTGTTTCTCTATGTGGTTAGGTCAGGGTCTGGGGTGGGCATTCTATGATGTCTATTTCTTTGTTTTGAGCCGAGTATGGTTCCTAATCAGAGGCAGCTGTCTATCGTTGTCTCTGATTAGGAATCATACTTAGGCAGCCTTTCCCCACCTGTAGTTGTGGGATCTTTATTTTGTACTGTTATTTTGTACTGCTTGTTTAGCCTACAAGTCGTTATGGTCGTATTCATTGTTTATTCCTTTTTGTTCGTAGTGTTCTGAGGTAAATAAATGTTACGATGAACACTTACCACGCTACGCTTTGGTCCACTCCTTTTGACGATCGTGACAAATAAGTTGTTTGTTTTTTGGGTTATGCTGAGGCAAAACCATTTGGCTAATATATATTTCCAAGTCCTATTCTTGAAGATGTAGGGGTATTAAATTAATTG
Organism: Salmo trutta; assembly: GCF_901001165.1. Taxonomy (NCBI): domain Eukaryota; kingdom Metazoa; phylum Chordata; class Actinopteri; order Salmoniformes; family Salmonidae; genus Salmo; species Salmo trutta. Next base: position 49,761,663 of record NC_042961.1, on the reverse strand, counting down.
GAATGACTGGGAATCTGACAGACTCCTAATAATATCAATATTATTATAAAGAAAATAATACACTGCTCAAAAAAATAAAGGGAACACTAAAATAACATATCCTAAATCTGAATGAATGAAATAATCTTATTAAATACTTTGTCTTTACATAGTTGAATGTGCTGATAACAAAATCACACAAAAATAATCAATGGAAATCCAATTTATCAACCCATGGAGGTCTGGATTTGGAGTCACACTCAAAATTAAAGTGGAAAACGACACTACAACATGATCCAACTTTGATGTAATGTCCTTAAAACAAGTCAAAATGAGGCTCAGTAGTGTGTGTGGCCTCCACGTGCCTGTATAACCTCCCTACAACGCCTGGGCATGCTCCTGATGAGGTGGCGGATGGTCTCCTGAGGGATCTCCTCCCAGACCTGGACTAAAGCATCCGCCAACTCCTGGACAGTCTGTGGTGCAATGTGGCGTTGGTGGATGGAGCGAGACATGATGTCCCAGATGTGCTCAGTTGGATTCAGGTCTGGGGAACGGGCGGGCCAGTCCATAGCATCAATGCCTTCCTCTTGCAGGAACTGCTGACACACTCCAGCCACATGAGGTCTAGCATTGTCTTGCATTAGGAGGAACCCAGGGCCAACCGCACCAGCATATGGTCTCACAAGGGGTCTGAGGATCTCATCTCGGTACCTAATGGCAGTCAGGCTATCTCTGGCGAGCACATGGAGGGCTGTGCGGCCCCCCAAAGAAATGCCACCCCACACCATGACTGACCCTCCGCCAAACCGGTCGTGCTGGAGGATGTTGCAGGCAGCAGAATGTTCTCCACGGCGTCTCCAGACTCTGTCATGTCTGTCACGTGCTCAGTGTGAACCTGCTTTCATCTGTGAAGAGCACAGGGCGCCAGTGGCGAATTTGCCAATCTTGGTGTTCTCTGGCAAATGCCAAACGTCCTGCACGGTGTTGGGCTGTAAGCACAACCCCCACCTGTGGACGTCGGGCCCTCATACCACCCTCATGGAGTCTGTTTCTGACCGTTTGAGCAGACACATGCACATTTGTGGCCTGCTGGAGGTCATTTTGCAGGGCTCTGGCAGTGCTCCTCCTGCTCCTCCTTGCACAAAGGTGGAGGTAGCGGTCCTGCTGCTGGGTTGTTGCCCTCCTACGGCCTCCTCCACGTCTCCTGATGTACTGGCCTGTCTCCTGGTAGCGCCTCCATGCTCTGGACACTACGCTGACAGACACAGCAAACCTTCTTGCCACAGCTCGCATTGATGTGCCATCCTGGATGAGCTGCACTACCTGAGCCACTTGTGTGGGTTGTAGACTCCGTCTCATGCTACCACTAGAGTGAAAGCACCGCCAGCATTCAAAAGTGACCAAAACTTCAGCCAGGAAGCATAGGAACTGAGAAGTGGTCCGTGGTCACCACCTGCAAAACCACTCCTTTATTGGGGGTGTCTTGCTAATTACCTATAATTTCCACCTGTTGTCTATTCCATTTGCACAAAAGCATGTGAAATTTATTGTCAATCAGTGTTGCTTCCTAAGTGGACAGTTTGATTTCACAGAAGTGAGATTGACTTGGAGTTACATTGTGTTGTTTAAGTGTTCCCTTTATTTTTTTGAGCGGTATATTATTTTCTGTAGTAGTCGCCTACAGTACATAACCAATCCATAAAGTAAAATGCAACATCCGTTCATGGTCAGCTGTGTCAACTCTTACATTGACCTATCCTGCAATAGATGTCATTTAATTGTTAATATTCATTTTGGTCTTCTTCTAATGCCTCTTGTGCAGGTTGACAATTTCCGCTAGATTTGCCAGATGAAAAGTCAAAATTGGCTATTTTGTAAAAATGTATGAAAACTAAAATTTGCTTTAATTTAAGGTTAGGGTTAGGCATTAGGGTTAACAGGGTGGGTAAAGTTAGGGTTAGGTTTAAAATAATCAGATTTTATAACTTTGTGGCTATGCCAGCGAGTGACCACTCTGCAGACCTGCCTCCAGAACAAGATTCATGACGAAAAACGCTAAGTTGTGCCTCTTAAGGAGAAAGTCATCTAAAAGTAACTGAAAGTAATCAGAATACATTACAGAGTTTGGGTAATCCCAAAATTACATTACTGATTACAATTTTGGACAGGTAACTAGTAACTGTAACAGATTACATGTAGAAAGAAACAGTCAGGGCTGCTCTCCTCTCCTCTGGATGTTCTAACCCCAGGAAGGGACACCTCGCCAGGCAGGCAGGCAAGCAGGCGGGACACCCCCAGCCCCAGTCCTGACCTGGAGAAAATTAAGGCCTGACTGTCTCCATTTCCCCCAGGCAGTTCCTGCAGGCAGTTCCTGCCAGAGCAGTGGGCTCCTCCAGCTGCAGGCCGGACCCAGTGAGGGAGGAGGGGAGATGATGAGCTGCAGCCAGAGACTAGCTACAGTACTGAACAACCGCCACAGCCACTTAACCCCTTATGGTTCTTAGTTAACACTGTACTTGGGGTTATAAGCAGGTTCGGGGTCAATTCCGCTTAAATTCAGTCACAAATTGTCTGAAATTAAATGGAATTGACCGCAACAATCCTGGTTATTAGAGCGGATGGGCCCTGCACCTGTGGGCCATTCATCAATATAGCACTACACTGAACTAGCCTAACGCTTTGATATACTGGGATCTCAGATGAGGAGCCATTAGACTATATGAAGACTTTCAGGATCAGGAATCGAGTAATTCGATTTTACCCTTATAACCAAAGCAAAAGGCTCTGATGACGGAACCCTCATACCCCAGAGGCACTGTACTGAGAGATGCTGGGACTGGGAGTCCATGATTAACATGCTGTTGAAAAGACTACACTTTGCTGTTGATCCTGTACAGCAGGTTAGAGAGAGGAAGAGAGAGCAGAAGGGAGAGAGAAAGAGAAAAAAAGGGGGGCAGATATCAAGACCAAACCGGCAAGACAAAAATAATGAGGCAGGGAGACAGACCGAGACAGAGAGATTGAGAGAGAGGGGGGCGAGCGAGAGAGAGTGGGGGGTGAGAGAGAGAGAGAGGGGGGAGAGAGAGGGGGGGTGAGAGAGGGGGGGGTGGCGAGAGAGGGTGGGGGGTTTAGGAGAGCGAGAAAGGGGGGGGTTGGGAGAGCGAGTGAGAGAGAAAGGCAGACATGGCTCTCAAGAGAAGACAGGCTATGTGCACACTGCCCACAAAATGAGGTGGAAACTGAGCTGCACTTCCTAACTTCCTGCCAAATGTATGACCATAGAGACACATATTTCCCTCAGATTATACAGATACACAAAGAATTCGAAAACAAATCCAATTTTGATAAACTCCCATATCTATTGGGTGAAATACCAGTGTGCAATCACAGCAGCAAGATGTGACCTGTTGCGACAAGAAAAGGTCAACCAGTGAAGAAAAAACACCATTGTAAATACAACCTATATTTGTTTATTTATTTTCCCTTTCATACTTTAACTGTTTGCACATAATATGACATTTGTAATGTCTTTATTTTTTGGGAACTTTTGTGAGTGTAATGTTCTGTTCTGCCTGCGGCTATGGTACCCTGACCTGTTCACCGGACGTGCTGTTTTCAACTCTCTAGAGACAGCAGGAGAGGTAGAGATACTCTGAATGGAATGATAGGCTATGAAAGCCAACTTACATTTACTCCTGAGGTGCTGACCTGTTGCACCCTCGACAACCACTGTGATTATTATTATTTGACCTTGCTGGTCATCTATGAACATTTGAACATCTTGGCCATGTTCTGTTATAATCTCCACCCGGCACAGCCAGAAGAGGACTGGCCACCCCTCATAGCCTGGTTCCTCTCTAGGTTTCTTCCTAGGTTCTGGCCTTTCTAGGGAGTTTTTCCTAGCCACCATGCTTCTACACCTGCTTTGCTTGCTGTTTGGGATTTTAGGCTGGGTTTCTGTACAGCACTTTGAGATGTAAGCTGATATAAGAAGGGCTTTATAAATACATTTGATTTGATAATGCTTACTGTTAATTTTTATTGTTTATTATCTAGTTCACTTCCTTTGGCAATGCTAACATATGTCTCCCATGCCAATAAAGCCCTTAAATTGAATTGAGAGTCAGAGAGAGAGCGAGAGAGAGAGACAGAGAGAGAAAACGAGAAAGATAAAGATAAAAAGAGAACGAGATGGTAGAGGAGAAATACTCTAACCCAGGCCTCGGCAATTATTTTCCATGGAGGGCCACATTAGAATATATTTTTGCCATCGCGGGCCAGAATCATATTACAGGCTTATACATCATGTGTATGACTGTTGACAGATATATCTACTGTAAATCACATCCATATATGCTACTTACTTTACTTTATTAATATGCACAGAAATAAACCACATCCATGTTCTCCTTTTGGTAGGTATTTTCATTATTAAACATGTAATGACCTACACACAGGGAAAAGTACACTGTGCATTCAGCACCACGGACAGATCTCTTGTTAACGGGTATGCACAAAAACACAAGAAAGAGGTCAACATTAGTGTTAAACTACTCAATCAGAGTTAGGAGTGAAGTCTCTGATGGGCATTGACTAGAGCAGTGAAGTCAGGTATAGTTTCTGACATCGCTATGCGCAGGATTGCTGAGAGGTGAGAGTCATTAAGAGATGATCTGTGCCTTGATTTGTTATATTTCATCACTGAAAATGTCTGTTCACATACATAGATTGATCCAAACAGTACAAACATCTTCTGAGCATGACCCCTAATCTTTGGAAAATTTTGTTAATCGAGAGATGCATATAACCTCATCAGTGACATTGTTTTGAATAGTTCTCCAATCACTGTATCAGACTGAACATTTACATTTACATTTAAGTCATTTAGCAGACGCTCTTATCCAGAGCGACTTACAAATTGGTGCATTCACCTTAAGATATCCAGTGGAAAAACCACTTTACAATAGTGCATCTAAATCTTTTGGGGGGGGGGGGGTAGAAGGATTACTTCATCCTATCCCAGGTATTCCTTAAAGAGGTGGGGTTTCAGGTGTCTCCGGAAGGTGGTGATTGACTCCGCTGTCCTGGCGTCGTGAGGGAGGTTGTTCCACCATTGGGGTGCCAGAGCAGCGAACAGTTTTGACTGGGCTGAGCGGGAGCTGTGCTTCCTCAGAGGTAGGGAGGCGAGCAGGCCAGAGGTGGATGAAGTTTCAGGTTAGTGGGAGCGATATCCACATTGAAGGTGACAGGAGAGGAAATCAACAGCCTGTCATTTTCCAACACTTTGAAATCCTCAAAATTATGAGGGAACAGACTAGTATCAAATCAAATCAAATGTATTTGTCACATACACATGGTTAGCAGATGTTAATGCAAGTGTAGCGAAATGCTTGTGCTTCTAGTTCCGACCATGCAGTAATATCTAACAAGTAATCTACCAATTTCACAACAACTACCTTGTACACACAAGTGTAAAGGAATGAATACGAATATGTACATAAAAATATATAAATGAGTGATGGCCGAACGGTATAGGCAAGATGTAATAGATGGTATGGAGAACAGTATATACATATGAGATGAGTATTGTAGGGTATGAAAACATATAAAGTGGCATTGTTTAAGGTGGCTAGTGATACATTACATCAGGATGGCATAGAGTACAGTATATACATATGAGATGAGTAATGTAGGTTATGAAAACATTATATAAAGTGGCATTATTTAAAGTGGCTAGTGATACATCTAATAAATCAAGATGGCAAGATGCAGTAGATGGTATAGCGTACAGTATATACATATGAGATGAATAATGTAGGTTGTGTAAACATTATCTAATATAAATAATATAAAGTGGCAAGTGATAAATTGATTACATCAATTTTCCCATTATTAAAGTGGCTTGAGTTGAGTCGGTATGTTGGCAGCAGCCACTCAATGTTAGTGATGGCTGTTTAACAGTCTGATGGCCTTGAGATAGAAGCTGTTTTCCAGTCTCTCGGTCCCAGCTTTGATGCACCTGTACTGACCTTGCCTTCTGGATGTTAACGGGGTGAACAGGCAGTGGCTCGGGTGGTTGTTGTCCTTGATGATCTTTTTGGCCTTCCTGTGACATCGGGTGGTGTAGGTGTCCTGGAGGGCAGGTAGTTTGCACCCGGTGATGCGTTGTGCAGACCTCACTACCCTCTGGAGAGCCTTCCGGTTATGGGCGGAGCAGCTGCTGTACAAGGCGGTGATACAGCCCGACAGGATGCTCTCGATTGTGCATCTGTAAAAGTTTGTGAGTGTTTTTGGTGACAAGCCGAATTTCTTCAGCCTCCTGAGGTTGAAGAGGCGCTGCTGCGCCTTCTTCACCACGCTGTCTGTGTGGGTGGACCATTTCAGTTTGTCCGTGATGTGTACGCCGAGGAACTTAAAACTCTCCACCCTCTCCACTACTGTCCCGTCAATGTAGATAGGGGGCTGCTCCCTCTGCTGTTTCCTGAAGTCCACGATCATCTCTTTTGTTTTGTTGACATTGAGTGCGAGGTTATTTTCCTGACACCACACTCCGAGGGCCCTCACCTCCTCCCTGTAGGCCGTCTCATCGTTGTTGGTAATCAAGCCTACCACTGTAGTGTCATCTGCAAACTTGATGATTGAGTTGGATGCGTGCATGGCCACGCAGTTGTGGGTGAACAGGGAGTACAGGAGAGGGCTGAGAACGCACCCTTGTGGGGACCCAGTGTTGAGGATCAGCGGGGTGGAGATGTTGTTACCTACCCTCACCACCTGGGGGCGGCCCGTCAGGAAGTCCAGGACCCAGTTGCACAGGGTCTCGAGCTTAATGACGAGTTTGGAGGGTACTATGGTGTTAAATGCTGAGCTGTAATCGATGAACAGCATTCTTACATAGGTATTCCTCTTGTCCAGATGGGTTAGGGCAGTGTGCAGTGTGATGGCGAGTGGGTCTAGGGTGTCAGGTAGGGTGGAGGTGATATGATCCTTGACTAGTCTCTCAAAGCACTTCATGATGACAGAAGTGAGTGCTACAGGGCGGTAGTCATTTAGCTCAGTTACCTTAGCTTTCTTGGGAACAGGAACAATGGTGGTCCTCTTGAAGCATGTGGGGACAACAGACTGGGATAAGGATTGATTGAATATGCCTGTAAACACACCTGCCAGCTGGTCTGCGCATGCTCTGAGGACGCGGTCGGGGCTGGGCCTGCAGCCTGGCGAGGGTTAACACGTTTAAATGTTTTACTCACGTTGGCTACAGTGAAGGAGAGCCCGCAGGTTTTGGTAGCGGGCCGTGTTAGTGGCACTGTATTGTCCTCAAAGCGAGCAAAAAAGTTGTTTAGTCTGTCTGGGAGCAAGGCTTCGTGATCCGCGACGGGGCTGATTTTTCTTTTGTAGTCCGTGATTGACTGTAGACCCTGCCACATACCTCTCGTGTCTGAGCCGTTGAATTGCGACTCCACTTTGTCTCTGTACTGACGCTTAGCTTGTTTGATTCCCTTGCAGAGGGAATAGCTACATTGTTTGTATTCGGTCATGTTTCCGGTCACCTTGCCCTGATTAAAAGCAGTGGTTCGCGCATTCAGTTTTGTGCGAATGCTGCCATCAATCCACGGTTTCTGGTTGGGAAATGTTTTAATAGACGCTGTTGGTACAACATCACCAATGCACTTGTTAATGAACTCGCACACCGAGTCAGCGTATTCGTCAATGTTGTTGTTCGCAGCAATGCGGAACATATCCTAGTCCACGTGATCGAAGCAATCTTGAAGCGTGGAATCCGATTGGTCGGACCAGCGTTGAACAGACCTGAGGGCGGGAGCTTCCTGTTTTAGTTTCTGTCTATAGGCTGGAAGCAACAAAATGGAGTCGTGGTCAGCTTTTCTGAAGGGAGGGCGGGGGAGGGCCTTATATGCGTCGCGGTAGTTAGAATAACAGTGGTCTAGGGTTTTGCCAGCCCTAGTAGCACATCCGATATGCTGATAGAATTTGGAGAGCCTTGTTTTCAGATTAGCCTTGTTAAAATCCCTGGCTACAATAAATGCAGCCTCAGGATATGTGGTTTCCAGTTTACATAGAGTCCAATGAAGTTCTTTCAGGGCCGTCGATGGGTCTGCTTGGGGGGGATATACACGACTGTGATTATAATTGAAGAGAATTCTCTTGGTAGATAATGCGGTCGGCATTTGATTGTGAGGAATTCTAAGTCAGGTGAAAAAAATGACTTGAGTTCCTGTATGTTGTTATGATCACACCACGTCTCGTTAATCATAAGGCATACACCCCCGCCCTTCTTCTTACCAGAGAGATGCATGTTTCTGTCGGCGCGATGCGTGAAGAAACCAGGTGGCTGTACCGACTCAGATAGCGTGTCTCGAGGGAGCCATGTTTTCGTGAAACAAAGAACGTTACAGTCTCGGATGTTTCTCTGGAATGCTACCCATGCTCGGATTTTGTCTACCTTGTTGTCAAGAGACTGGACATTGGCGAGTAGTATGCTTGGGAGCGGTGCGCGATGTGCCCGTCTACGGAGCCTGACCAGAAGACCACTCCGTCTGCCCCTTCTTCTACGGAGTCGTTGTTTTTGGTCGCCTGCTGGGATCCGATCCATTGTCCTGGGTGTTAGGCCAAACAGAGAATCCGCTTCGGGAAAGTCGTATTTCTGGTCGTAATGTTGGTGAGTTGACGTTGCTCTTATATCCAATAGTTCCTCCCGACTGTATGTAGTAAAACCTAAGATTACCTGGGGTATCAATGTAAGAAATAACACATAAAAAAGCAAAATACTGCATAGTTTCCTAGGAACGCAAAGCGAGGCGGCCATCTTTGTTGGCGCCGGAAGGTGGGTGAGATTGTTGGCTTCTACTTGGTGGGTCAGGCGGAGTCATTTTCCCTTGAAGGCTTTGACAAGGCTATACATCTGATGTGCAAAAAGGCCCTTCCCTTGTAGTTTTGAATTCAGTTCATTCATGAGGGCCATGATGTCCACGGTGAAGGCAAAAATCAGCCAACCATTCTTTATCTTGCAGTTCAGGGAAATCCACATATTTTCCTATCATTTGCAAAAACTCAGCAATCTCCGACTTCAGGTCCCACACTCATTTAATTAAGCACCTTCCCCAAACTCAGCCATCTCATGTTTGAGAGGTAGGGGAGATCTGCATGACCCGACTGTTTCGTCCAACAGTGAGACAAACTGCATATGGTTAAAAGATTTAGCTCTTATGAAGTGTACCACTTTAGTGACTGTATCCACAACATGGCTCATTTTCAGAACACATTTACAGAGCACCTCTGGGTTCAGCTTAGCTACTTGATCTTGTATCCTTTTCAAAAGTTTTTTCCTGTCAAGTTTGGGCACCCATCAATGGTCACACTGGATAACTTTTCAAAACTCAGTCCCAGCTTTGCCACACATTTATTAACCTCATCCACTAAATATTTCCCTGTGGTTGTGCTCTTCATTGACTGCAATGAAGCAAGTTCCTCTGTAATTTCAAAGTCTGGGGTTATGAATATCAACAACTGCGCCGTGTCACGTGCATCACTGCTCTCATCCAGGGCCAAGGAGAAATAGGTGAAATCCTTTACCTCGTCTTTCAACTGTTGTACCATATTCTCTGTGATTATCATGACACAAGGCGAGACCCAGATGCAGACACAAGAGGCAGGTGGTTGGAGGCTTACAATGTTTATTCATCCAAAAGGAGTAGGCAAGAGGTCGTGGTCAGGCAAAAGGTCAAAACCAGATCAGAGTCCAGGAGATACAGAGTGGCAGACAGGCTCGTGGTCAAGGAAGGCAGAATGGTCAGGCAGGCGGATACAAAGTCCAGAAATAGGCAAGGGTCAAAACGGGAGGACTAGAAAAAGGAGAAATGAAAAAAGCAGGAGAACGGGTAAACCGCTGGTTGACTTGGAAACATACACGACGAACTGGCACAGAGAGACAGGAAACACAAGGAAACACAGGGATAAATACACTGGGGAAAATAAGCGACACCTGGAGGGGGTGGAGACAATCACAGGGACAGGTGAAACAGATCAGGGCGTGACAATGTTGTCCTCAACATGCCGTGTCACTGTTCGTCTTGACAGGGAAACATTTTCAAACAGCTCTTTCTTGTCGTGGCAAAGTATTGCTGCAGAGTCAATTTAACATTCTTTAATGAATTCCCTCTCAACAAATGGCTTGCTATTTTTAGCAATTTTGTGGGACCGTACATAGCTAGCTCTCGCAATTCCGTTATTTGCTGAATGCATTTTTGTGAAAAGTCCTTGCTGCTTTTGCAACTGAGAAAGCAACTCTTTCTATGCACTTGCCCTCTACTCATTTTCCTATATGTCTCTGCATGCTTCGTCTGGAAGTATCGGGACAAGTTGTAGTCCCTGATACCTCAATAAAGAAATATTTCGATGTCTACTCTTGCTGGAACACCCTACATTCATTGTCTACTTTTCTTCTCTTTGAAATCTTTGAAAAACTAATTTATGCGCAATTTCTAGCTAGCTACTATTTGTAACTGTGACGTGTGTGTCAGCCTGTCAGTCACTGTCTTGTCCTCGTGCAGTTAATTATACGTGCCTTCAAAATAAATGTCCCACAAGTGGTGGGAGTTAAATCATTCCACAAAAGCGAGTGTTCATTGGGCTTTTAATTTGAATAACAAATATATTTTTCAAAACTTTACGAATCGCAAATTCTTTATGTGATCTGAGCATGATTCCGCGAGCCGGGGGACGGGCCGGCCTTTGCCCAGGCCTGCTCTAACCTGTTCTTTGGAGAGTTCTTTGCTAGCGGTTCCGTGTCAGTGTGTTTTCGCAGATTTCTGAATCATGAATTCACTGGCAACGGAGTCACGTGACCCATTTTTGAAGCTGTTTCAGCACAGCTCTATAGGGAGAGAGAAGGGGAGAGAGCAAACTCGATTGAACTAGTTTCAATGTATGGAATGACTTGGTAGTTTCTGGATTTTGGGTAAACTTCTTTAAGTAGTTATATGGTATTTATATTCAATCTATTGTATTATCACTTATCTACAGTCATAAAGAGGGTTTGGTACCATGTAAATGGACACTATGGATGCAGCCCTGTAACCTCTGAGAGTCATAAGCACTGACTGTCATAATGATTGACAAGATTGCACCTGACACAGAGATTGAAGGAGTATCAGCTTTAATTTTTCAGACAGATTGTAGCTTTCATCAATGTAATTGTTTGCATAATTTTCAATCCCCATATATTTTGGTGGGGAAATATACAGCACCAGTCAAAAGTTTGGACACACCTACTCATTCAAGGGTTTTTTTTCCGTTATTTTAACTATTTTCTACATTGTAGACTAATAGTGAAGATATCAAAACTATGAAATAACACATATAGAATCATGTAGTAACCAAAAAGTGTTAAACAAATCAAATTATATTTTATATTTGAGATTGTTCAAAGTAGCCACCGTTTGCCTTGATGACAGCTTTGCACACTCTTGGCATTCTATCAACCAGTTTCATGAGGTAGTCACCTGGAATGCATTTCAATTAACAGGTGTGCCTTGTCAAAAGTGAATTTGTGGAATTTCTTTCCTTCTTAAAGTGTTTGAGACAATCAGTGGTGTTGTGACAAGTTAGGGGTGGTACACAGATGATAGCCCTATTTGGTAAAAGACCAAGTCCATGTTATGGCAAGAACAGCTCAAATAAGCAAAGAGAAATGACAGTCCATTACTTTAACACATGAAGGTCAGTCAACAGAATGCCAAGAGTGTGTCAGGTTTCCTCCAGACGTGACGCTTGGAATTCAGGCCAAAACGTTCAATCTTGGCTTCATCAGACCAGAGAATCTTGTTTCCGTTTAGCTACTCTGCCATAAAGGCCTGTTTGGTGGAGTCCTGCAGAGATGGTTGTCTTTCTGAAAGGTTCTCCCATCTCCACAGAGGAACTCTAGAGCTCTGTCAGAGTGACCATGGGGTTCTTGGTCACCTCCCTGACCAAGGTATCAGGGATGCAAACTGGTGAGGGCCCAAAAAGGTGACAATTGTTTTGTTGTTACACTGAAACATGCAAAACATCCCTGCTAGGGGGAAATGCAGGTTTTAAGTAATTAAACAACAAAGAATATGATCTACATGATCAGTCTCTTTGTGTCAAATAAAAAGTGGTTAATGTGAACCTAACTCACAGCTACAAAATGTAATGAAAGCAATCCAATGTTATTTGTTGCCTAGACTTTACTGCTAATTACCCTTTTGAGAAAAAAACAATCCACTAATATTGCAGTTAGCTATGACAGCCTTCATAATTTAATGTTTGTAACCACAAAGATCTAAATATTGCACTTGGGAAAAAACATCTTAAAGTAGAAATAGAATGAAACAAACAGGCATTCTATTTTTGCTCTATTATAGTGGCCACTACAGTAGACATCGATCAAGTGCACAAGGCCACATCTGTGCAAAAATAACGTTCACTGAGTAAAACATTTTATGAATCCCTCCTCACTCACACACAAGTGTTACTGTCAAGTTCAACACAACAAAAGCAATATCTTTGGGCTACACATTATTACATTGTACACTTTCTGCCTGTGGACATCTGTTCTACAATGTGCCAGCAGAGCATGATACCGTTTGTTGGCATAATTGATCTCTTTCAGGCAGAGAGGACACCTGGCATACCCCTTTTTATCCACTGTATTGAAAAAGTGAGAAAGAGGGAAAGTGTGTGGTGTTCCATTCACCTCCATAGTGGCATCCAGCTTAAGCCAGGCCCAGCTCCAGCACCAGTACACTTGATCCTTGAATCCACTTGTTTAACAAACAACACCTCATTTACAACTACTTCTCTCATTCTGAAAATTAACCACATACTGTAGAGGGAAAACATTAGTTAGCAGATAGTGGTTAGTTTGTTAGCTAGTTAACATTTCACACAGATTGCCAGGGTCCAGTAAGCAACTAATGCATTATAACTTGAGGAACGGCAAGGAGTCGTATACCAGTTAATACTATAGCGAATTGGTTAGGTTATTAATGTTAGCTGTCTGACTTTATTAGCCAGCTAATTCTCACACCATAAACTCAATTATTTGATCAGTTAAGTTGGCTAATGTTGCTCAACATTTCTCTGGCTAGCTACGGAGAATTCGATCCAGCTAGCAAGATACTTAACAATGCTAACAATACTTGTTCCACCACACTTTCTCTCTCACCTGAAACTTTCCAAATACCAGTTGTTTTTCGGTTACAGCTCATGATGTACGCTTCATCACCTTCTCACTCATCAGGCTTCTCACCTAACTCTTCGTTGTCGTTCAGGGGACTCGCAAACTGCCTTTCCACTCTCCCGCTGTCTTTCCAGAGCGCTCGCTGATGTCTCTTCAGTCGGGTGCTGCATTCTGTTGTTATGTGAATGAGCCTTGGATACAGCCAGTATTGCTCCAAACGCACATCACTCAATAGTGATCCAAAGCTCCAGCTCCTTCACCCAAACTTTTCTCATCGGATATACACGAATCATGAAGGTCACCTATTTTGGATTCAAAATGGCGAATTTCGCTGAAAGGTGACTAGTTTGCGTCCCTGTGGTATTCTGTGTAGATTGCTGAGGATTTTTATTTTATCAATTTTAGAATAAGGCTGTAACGTAACAAAATGTGAAAAATGTCAAGGGCTCTGAATACTTTCCAAATGCACTGTATATGGCAAAGCTGTCAATTCTTTGGTCCTTAAATGAAACAGGTATACTTTTTTAATCATCACAATATTCTTTAACCAATTTTGGTGTTTAATAACCAATTGTGGTCTTTAATGCAGGGCCGATAGACTAGTTGCTTACTTTTTCCACCTTCCACTTGCCTCTTCCATTTTTGCGGTAATGCTGCAATTAGTTGGTTCTAATTTTGGGTAGAGCAGACATTTCCATATATTTTTGTTAGCTGCATGTGTGACATAACTCCACCAGTCCTGTCTATGATATAATTTACAAAGATCATACTTTTTTTATCAATTGAAGGAGGAGTATTGATGGAAGAGGAGGAGGAGGTGAAGTGAGGGAGGAGGAGGACAGATAAGGAATCTGTGCCATAAGTCAGCCTCTGGCTATGTTCTGCCATTTAATCACAGCTTGGATTCCTCTCACTAGGAAACCCCTTAGAGACAAACGGCACCACGGTGCCTTAGCCATACTTGACTTTAACCACAAGACGCCCTCCCTTCCTTAACTACAGACGAGACACACAACCCAACCACACCATCTTCTTCTCTCTCCCTCCGCCCCCACGGAGTCTCGCTGCGCCGCTGTGCACACTGGGACCTCGCAGAGTGCAATGAAAATGTGTTTTCTTCTTTCTGACTTATCTGTTTTACCGCATTTAAAATAAATCTTTAGCTTTCTTCCCCTCCCTTCATCAGACGTAAACCTCTGTTTATTTTCATCTATTCCCCTGAGCGCAGCCCAGTCAGGGGGGATCATTCCGAAGGTTACATCACTGCTGATTAGCCACAATGTTATCATGGAAATCTCTCTCGCCCTCTCTCCTCTTTAGGTTCCTTGTCAAAACATTCCGGATCAAGTTGGATGGATAGGAAGTTAGGAATGTTTTTTTGGGAACGCCACAGCCAATCAGAGGGTAGCTGAGGAGGAGTTAGGAGCACCGCTGTGAGTGAAAGATTTTTTGGGGAGCCCACATTCCTCCAGGTGGGGACTGGCGCCAGCCCCCTCGGCTCTGCACAGTGTGAGGACGGAACTGGGGAAGGGTTGGGGTAGGGTTGGGGAAGAAAGGTTGGGTTAGAACTGAGGAAAAGCTGAAGGCTTAGAAATCCACAGGGAGGTATATACATACTGGATAGAGATATTGTAGAAAACCCTGCTGAGTTTGGAAATGATTGTACAGAGAGACAGGACCTTGGGAGGAGGACACTCGACTAAATGACTGTCTACATTACATTTAAATTTTAGTCATTAAGCAGATGCTTTTCTCCTCACTGTTAGTCAAAGAGGGGATCTGTAACGTATTGGAGGTGAAGGCTATGTACTGAACATACTGTAGGCCTACTGTAGTACTGTTCAAGTATGAATACATGTATTTTGTCAGGAGGATTTCTACACTAGTACTGGAGGTCAGGGCTATGCCATTGATTCCATTACCAGTCTCTCATGGCTGGGTTCCTCAGGTCAAACATAGGAGAACTGGTCAATGCTGTTCTTAGAGAAGTCTACTATCTCCCACTGATTATCTTGCAGACATACAACAGCAACAACCACAGCAACAACAGCAACAATAACAGCAGCAACAACAGCAGCAACAACAGCAGCAACAATAACAGCAACAACAGCAGCAGCAACAACAGCAACAGAAACAACAGCAGCAACAACAGCAACAGCAACAACAACAGCAGCAACAACAGCAGCAACAACAGCAGCAGCAACAACAGCAGCAACAACAGCAACAGAAACAACAGCAGCAACAACAACAGCAGCAACAACAACAGCAACAACAGCAACAACAACAGCAGCAACAACAGCAGCAGCAACAGCAGCAGCAACAACAGCAGCAACAACAGCAACAACAGCAGCAGATGTGGCGCTTTACTGCATTGTGACTGCATTATTAACTGCTTCAAGAAGTTAAAATGATGATTATAAGCACAAAAAATATATATATTCTACAAAATATTGTAAAGACACAGTACTTGGAACTAAGCAAGGAATTTGGTTGGTATCATGCTACAGAGGACAGCAGTTTAGGGCTAAGCAAAGACTGATCGAATATAGAGCAGAATAAAATGACAAGTGTAGGTGCGTTAGACTGACCTTGAGTTCTCTGCTGAGTTTGTGTATTCTTGAATAAGGCCTGGGCGGGGTTCTCCATGCTCTCTGTCTGCAGGGTGACAAACAGACCCGCCTTCCACTCATTCCAGTTGGCATCCCAACGCTGGGTGATCTCCCACACCTGCTGCAGGCAGTCGAGATTCCTACACAAACAACACACACATCACCAGTTAACTAACTCTAACCTACTAACTAACCCACTACTGGGTGATCTCCCACACCTGCTGCATTAGAGAGCCATTCACATTACAACAAGACTTATAAAGCATGAACTACTTCACTAGGCTATATATTGCAGGTAGACCAGATGCCACAACACACACACCATCAGATGACCATCACTGAGCAGCTTGTTCTTGGAGGGTTAGGGTTAAGTATGCTACAGTAACAGTATCTTCTCCAGGGTCTGTATATCTTTAGAGGAAGATGCCCAGGCCGTGGCGGTTGGTTCCCTTCTCCACCTCCTTCAGGTGTGTCCAGCTGGCCTCTCAGCGCTGCTGCCTTCTCCGGGCTGACTCACACGTCACCACACTGACAAACGGACCTGCAGGTATACGCGGTACACACAGATGTTAATTCAATAGCAGTGAAAGTGACTATGTAATGCGTAGTAACCATGAGCAGATTTCCCACTACTCACAGAGGAGAAACAGTGTGATTGTATCAGCGATGGTAATCTGGGCTGTTTAACTCAACAGTGTGGGGTAAAGGAAGTAGAGAAGAAGTGTTTCTCCCTCTGCGCCATTCATGTTGTTTCACAGCTGGACCCCAGAGGGAGGGAGGGGAAATACAGAGCAGGATGGGGGGGTGAGGAAGATAGAGAGATGGAGTGAGAGAAGGCGAGAGAGAGAGTACCAATTAGGGTGTGGCTAAAAATACAGTTATAGAACCCAATGCCGTTTATGGTCGTGAGGTCTGGGGTCCTCTCACCAACCATGAACTCACAAAATGGGACAAGCACCAAATTGAGACACTGCATGCAGAATTCTGCAAAAATATCCGTGTACAATATAAAACACCAAATAAATCATGCAGAGCAGAATTAGGCCGATACTCGCTAATTATCAAAATCCAGAAAAGGAAGCGATTCCCAAACCTTCCACAACAAAGCCATCACCTACAGAGAAGTTAACCTGGATAATAGCCCCCTAAGCAAGCTGGTCCTGGGGCTCTGTTCACAAACACAAACAGACCCTACAGAGGCCCAGGACAGCAACACAATTAGACCCAACCAAATCATGAGAAAACAAAAAGATAATTACTTGACACATGGGAAAGAATTTACAAAAAAACAGAGCAAACTAGAATGCTATTTGGCCCTAAACAGAGAGTAAGTGGCAGAACACCTGACCACTGTGACTGACCCAAAATTAAGGAAATGTTTGACCATGTACAGACTCAGTGAGCATGGCCTTGCTATTGAGAAAGGCCGCCGAAGGCACACCTGGCTCTCAAGAGAAGACAGACTACCGTAATTTCCGGACTATTGAGCGCACCTAAATATAAGCCGCACCAACTGAATTTAAAACAAAATATTATTTTGAACATAAATAAGCCGCACATGTCTATGCCGCAGGTGCCTACCGGTATATTGAAACAAATGAACTTTACACAGGCTTTAACGAAACACGGCTTGTAACAAAAATAAATAGGCTTTAACGAAACACGGCTTGTAAAAAAAAAGAAAAAATTAGCAGTAAGCTTTAGTTGTCTTTTTGCACTGAGTCAATTCCTCACGCTGCTGTTTCCAACGTCTTCTCATCGACTCATTAAGACCAAGCTCCCGTGCAGCAGCTCTATTTCCTTTTCCAACAGCCAGATCAATCGCCTTCAACTTGAAAGCTGCATCATATGCATTTCTCCGTGTCTTTGCCCTGATGAGGGTGACAAAATGACTACCCTAATCAGAATGATGGGAAGTTTGAGAGCGCTCAATTTAATCTAAACAGTAAACAAAAAGGTTGTTTGACCTTAACCCGTTCGGCAATTTCATTGGTCTAATGAAAGCTTCATGCCGCCAAAAAACTGAGCACGTCACAGAATGTAATTTTTTGGAAAAAAAAAATTGAAAGCGGGAAAAATCCATAAATTAGCCGCGTCATTGTTTAAGCCGAGAGGTTCAAAGCGTGGGAAAAAAGTTGCAGCTTATAGTCCGGAAATTACGGTATGTGCACACTGCCTACAAAATGAGGTGGAAAGTGAGCTGCACTTCCTAACCTCCTGCCAAATGTATGACCATATTAACGACACATATTTACCTCGGATTACACAGACGCACAAATAATTAAAAAATATATATTTTTATAAACTCACATATCTATTGGGTGAAATACCATAGTGTGCCATCACAGCAGCAATACTTGTGACCTGTTGCCACAAGGGCAACTAGTGAAGAACAAACACCATTGTAAATACAACCTATATTTATGATTATTCATTTTCCCTTATGTACTTTAACTATTTTGTAATGAGTGTGCTGAGTCGCACGCGCTCCAGCAGGTATATTTCACTGGTCATCCCCAAAGCCAACACTTCCTTTGGTAGCCTTTCCTTCCAGTTCTCTGCTGCCAATGACTGGAATGAATTGCAAAAATCACTGAAACTGGAGTCTTATCTCCCTCTCTAACTTTAAGCACCAGCTGTCAGAGCAGCTTACCGATCACTGTACCTGTACACAGCCAATCTGTAAATAGCACACCCAACTACCTCACCCCCATATTGTTATTCATCCTCTTGCTCTTTTGCACCCCAGTATCTCTACTTGCACATCATCATCTGCACGTCTATCACTCCAGTGTTAATGCTAAAATGTAATTATTTCATCTCTATGGCCTATTTATTGCCTTACCTCCCTAATCTTCTACATTTGCACACACTGTACTGTACATACATTTTTCTATTGTGTTATTGACTGTACGTTTGTTTATGTGTAACTCTGTGTTGTTTTTGTCACACTGCATTGCTTTATCTTGGCCAGGTCGCAGTTGTAAATAAGAACTTGTTCTCAACTGGCCAACCTGGTTAAATAAAGGTGAAATAAAAATAAATAAAAAGTTGGGAAGCAAGTACAGGGAGTGAGTGTTCTAACAAATAAACAAAACAATAAACACGAAACACAATCAACGCACAGATATAAAACAGAGTCAATAACACCTGAGGAAAGAACCAGGGGGAGTGACAGATATAGGGAAGATAATCAAGGAGATGATGGAGTCCAGGTGAGTGTCATGAGGCGCTGGTGCGCTTGACGATGGTGACAGGTGTGCGGGATAATCAGCAGCCTGATGACCTAGAGGCCGGAGAGGGAGTATACGTGACATATTTGCACATCATTACAACACTGTATATAGATATATGACATTTGAAATGTCTATTCTTTTGTTTATTTCACTTTTGTTTATTATCTATTTCCCTTGCTTGGCAATGTCAACGTGTTTCCCATGCCAATAAAACCCCTTAAATTGAAATGGAATTGAGAGGAAGAGAGAGAGGTGTGAACACCTTTGTTGCCCTGTGAGAGAGAGAGAGAGAGAGAGAGAGAGAGAGAGAGAGAGAGAGAGAGAGAGAGAGAGAGACGAGAAAGAGGGTTTGGCTGGGGTCCCAGGTCCCCCAGTCGGACCCTGCCAGATCCCCACAAAGCCCTCAAACTCCCACAGCCCCCCCGCCCCGCTCTGTCACTCAACAGCTTTGATTTAGGAGATATTTGATCTACACACACAAAACCCCCCCTTCTCTTCCACTTCCCAGACTGGGCCCCTGCTAAGTCGCTCACCACCACACACACTGCCCTTCGACGGGGTCCCCCCAGCCTCACTTCTAAGCTTCTATACTCCCAGGCTCTTACAGGCGGGACGTTCAGCTTCAGACAGACAGACCCACCACCACCACCATTGTACCACAGCCTCTTATCTGCTTTCAATTAGACCCTTCACTGAGCTTCCTTCCTGCTCCTATTGTTACAGCCACAATGGTACTGCAGTAGAGTGACTGGAGATGTAATGAAGGAATAACAGCTTTATTCCATAACAGGATCCTGGATGGACTGGAGAGATCTCTATACTGTACGTGTGGCATTGGGCTGGTCCCTGGTCTCCCTGACAAAGGCCATGCAGCCGAAACGCGTCAGAGTTTTTCATCTTTGTTTCCATTGAACATGCCATACAAATAAAGGCGTTTTAATTAATTATATGAAGAGTGCCTTGGTGGTCCTCTCTTTTTGATGACCAATTTACCCCTTTTACCAAAGAGCACCTTCTGTCTACCAAAATCTACTATTGTGTACCTTAGCAGCGCTTCCCTTCCTCCTTTTTTTCTACTGGTCCCAGGTCTGTTTATTCTGTCTTGCTGACTCCTATGGTCATTGTCACGCCAAACAGGACAGGTCTGGGATCAGGCTTGACTTGCCTAGTGCTTTCTAAGGCTATTGCCGGGCGTACACAACTTTCCAAATCCTAACATCGCTGAGCCCCTCACATTAAAATGACCGTCTTTCCTGTCGTTTTTAGTCTTGCCAATGTAGTGGTGCGCACACTAAAAAATGTGGCACAGGGGGGGGGTCAAACACTACAAGATTCTTCACTTGGTCGTGAGGATTCTCGATATCACACTGTCTCACGAAAACAATGATGTGATAATGTGATTAGATCATAGGTAGAATGAGCTGTGGCTTAAAGCAGCCTCATAAACGTTTTCAGTCAGACATTCACGCTTGTCATACAGAATGAATCTAGCCAATATATTTTGAAATGAATAACATCACTTGTAAACTTACAAACTGTAATGATTTGACACTTTGGCTTTGGTTAAAGGCAAGTACAAACACATACTAGTAATCATCGCTCCTGCTTGAGAGTCCACACATTCTGGGTGATGCAGTACATTATCATCATTGGCTTCTTCTCTGGCAAACACTCATTTGCTATTGCTGATCACCGTTCTCCAAACTTGTCGTTGCACATTTCACACTACAAGAGCATTGCAGATTTTGTGCCAATAAAATTGAACGTTTGAAAGTATCGGGACTTCTGGGAGTGCTCAAAGACAGGATCGGTAGCCCTCAGATTGCGTCTCTGACCCGCTCACATTAAACAAGCATAGGTGACGTCCGCCAAGAAGGCAACGACATGGGGATTTTGTCTCCTATCTCAAAAACTTGTCTGGGACAGCTACACCAAAATCGTGTAATGTACACCTGGCTTATGGAAGGTTGATGGTCTTTATTTCTATACTATTCACAGACAGAGATAAGTATTTTTGATGAGATATTGATATCGTCTCTATACAAAACCATCAGACCAGTTAACTCCTTTTATCTTTGACTGTGATGTGCCCTTCACACAAAGAATTAATGTGATGTGGCTAACCCAAATGACTGGGATATTATTGTAGCTTGTGTGTGTGTGTGTGTGTGTGTGTGTGTGTGTGTGTGTGTGTGTGTGTGTGTGTGTGTGTGTGTGTGTGTGTGTGTGCGTGTGTGTGTGGTGGTGGTCTGGACCTGAATACTAATGTCCCAGAGGACAAAGGCTCCCTCCTGGCCACAGTAACCTGCCTAGTGCTACATTCACAACCATTGTTTTCACCTTCCAAACATTCACCCCATTCTCTTCTCAACTAGTTCTGAGCAGAAGGGAAGGGAAGGCTGAGGTGAGAGAAACAACCTTCAATGAGTTCTGGAATAGAACCGTAAAATAGAATTGTGGGGATAAAAGAAGAAGAAAAATGGAATAGAATTGTGAATACACAAAGTGAGGTGACTTTGTGGAACTTGAAGTGATGAATTTGACTGTGCTAAGGTGCACAATGTAACATGCACAACTTTTCCACAGTGAGGACGAGGGGAGTGGTTCACACATTCTTAGATGTGTTGAAAGTGTAAAAGTTTGGATTCAGATGTGATGAGAGAAAGTAGTGTGAGAGCCAGAAGGAGAGATGGGAAGGAAATGTAACTCTGTCATGACAAAAACAACTAGACGTCACGTCTCTCTGTGTTCACATGGACCATAGTGAGAGAGGAGAGGAGAGGATCCAGGGAGTGGAGCAAAGGTATGAGAGGGAGGTAAAGGAAAAGTAGGACAGTGGTTTGTCCTCTTTGGTACAGTCTGGTACACTGTGTCTTTGTATTGAGTCAGAATTGTGTGCGCACGCGTGTGTGTGTGTGTGTGGAGTAGCAACGATTTCAAACATATTTTTTATGGAAACCAGAAATAACATAATAAATAAAAGGAAGGATGAATGATGGCAAGGTCAGAATGGGAGATGATCCCCATAAACAACTGGTTCTGATACTTCTCTGATCCACACATCTATACACTACAGAGAGTGAATGAGAAGGAAGAATAGAGAGGGAGATACCTGCCAATTATCAAAATCCAGAAAAGAGCCGTTAAATTCTACAACCACCGAAAAGGAAACGATTCCCAAACCTTCCATAACAAAACCCTCACCTACAGAGATATGAACCTGGAGAAGAGCCCACTAAGCAAGCTGGTCCTGGGGCTCTGTTCACAAACACAAACAGACCCCACAGAGCCCCAGGACAACAACACAATTAGACTCGAGAGAACAAAAAGATAATTACTTGGCACATTGGAAAGAATTAACAAAAAACTGAGCAAACTAGAATGCTATTTGGCCTTAAACAGAGAGTACACGGTGGCAGAATACCTGAACACTGTGACTGACCCAAAACTAAGGAAAGCTTTGACTGTGTACAGGCCATAGTGATGTCTTGACTGTCCTGTGAGGATCACAATGGGTCAGATCAGCTCGGCAATGGTTGACAATAACCAGACCTTCTCTCACCCACAGAAGAGGTGAGGAGGGAACTGGGCCGGGTTGACATTTCACACCCTGTTGTAAATTACAGGTGAAGGGGGCTCTTTCTCCCCCTCCAGTAAAATCCATCAGAGGATAGTCTTTGTTAACAGGCTTTAACATTCAAAACTATAACAGAGTCAAAAGTGGATACTGGAACAATAATTCTATAATAAGAATGTGGGGAATGGTCAGTTGGGATCTATAGAAAAAAAATGTCATATTTTTTTTTGTGATGTCATTAAAAAGGAATGGACGAATGAAAGTATTTTTGTTAAGATAGGAATGTGATTTTAGGAGACATAAGAGAACTTGCAAATCAAATTTTATTGATCAAATACACATGGTTAGCAGATGTTAATGCGAGTATAGCAAAATGCTTGTGCTTCTAGTTCTGACAATGCAGTAATATCTAACAAGTAATCTAACAAATTCACAACAACTACCTTATACACACACAAATGTAAAGGGATGAATAAGAATATGTACATATAAATATATGGATGAGCGATGGTTGTGCGGCATAGGCAAGATGCAGTAGATGGTATAGAATACAGTATTATACATATGAGATGAGTAATGTGTAGGATATGTAAACATTAAAGTGCCGTTTTTTAAAGTGACTGGTGATACCTTTATTAAGTCAATTTATTAAAGTGGCCAGAGATTTGAGTCTCTATGTTGGCAGCAGCCACTCTATGTTAGTGATGGCTGTTTAACAGTCTGATGGCCTTGATGGTCTTTCCAAGCTTTGATGCACCTGTACTGACCTCCCCTTCTGGATGATAGCGGGGTGAACAGGCAGTGGAGGGCAGGTAGTTTGCCCCCGGTGATGCGTTGTGCAGACCGCACTACCCCTCTGGAGAGCCTTGCGGTTGAGGGCGGTACAGTTGCCATACCAGGTGGTGATACAGCCCAACAGGATGCTCTCGATTGTGCATCTGTAAAAGTTAGTGAGTGTTTTAGGTGACAAGGTAAAATTTCTTCAGCCTCCTGAGGTTGAAGAGGCGCTGTTGCGCCTTCTTCACCACGCTGTCTGAGTGGGTGGACCATTTCAGTTTGTCCGTGATGTGTACGCAGAGGAACTTAAAACTTTCCACCTTCTCCACTACTGGCTGATTTCTTTTGATTTTCCCATCATGTCAAGCAAAGAGGCACTGAGTTTGAAGGTAGGCCTTGAAATACATCCACAATTTGATTGGCTGCTGTCAGATTCAAACTGTAATCTGTTAAATGAAGAGTTGATGCGCAGCACACATTTTTTAATAGGATCATTTTTTATATTTGGGCTTGGGGAGGGTATCAAGTCAGGTCGAGTCATAAGGCTCAAGTCATTGGTGTTAAAGTCAAAGTCGAGTTGCAAGTCATCATATTTGTGACTTGAGTCCAAGTCATGTGACTCGAGTCCACACCTCTGCTACAAACAGTGGGTTAACTGCCTTGTTCAGGGGCAGAACAACAGATTTTATCTTGTCAGCTCGGGGATTCGATCTAGCAACCTTCCGGTTACTGGCCCAATGCTCTAACCATTAGTCTACTTGCCGCCCCATCATATAACATTAATACACCACTAGTTATCTACAATACAAAATGTATAATACCACCATACAACAATATTACAATGTACGTGTGTGTAGAGTGAGTGTGCTAGAGCTTGGGTGCGTATGCGTGTGTCTGTACCTTTGTGTGTGTCTCTTCACAGTCCCCGCTGTTCCATAACGTGTATTTTTACACTGCTTTTTAAAATCAGATTCTACTGCTTGCATCAGTTACCTGATGTGGAATTGAGTTTCATATAGTCATGGTTCTATACAGTACTGTGCACCTCCTGTTCTGGACTTGGGGATTGTAAAGAGACCTCTAGTGGCATGTCTTGTGGGATATGCATGGACGTCCAAGCTGTGTGCAAGTAGTGAAATGAACAGAGAACATGTCTGTTTTTGGATATTTAATTCAGATTTTATCATTTTGAATTTGTGTTAGGACATTGAATTTTTATTCAATATTTTGTATTTGTAATGCACAAAATGAATTCGTAATGCACAAAATGAATCCTAAATTGAACTTGTATTTCATGATTAAATGAATATTGCATTCAGTTTTAAAATTCAATTTCTAAATTCAGATTCTAAACGGCTCTAAAACATCATCCGGGTACTTTGCCAGCCAGGAAAAGTAGAAGAACAAGGATAAATCTGACTCCCTTCCAGACAATTCCAAAGTAACTAAGGCTACCACCTGACCTCATTAATGGCCATTGCATCGACTGTTTTTGCTGGCAGAAGAAGCAAGAGACAGTATTGAGCACTAAGCAGTAATTTTAACCAACTCTTTTAAGAAAGGACTCTTATTTGATATTAGGCTACACATGATCAAGCACAATGTCGTGCGATGCCACTGTACCACCACTGTCAACGGTAAGTTTAACTGTCCATCATGCTTTGATTACTCGCGACGCTAATTAGAATGCAGGATACAGTAGGTGGTTAGTTAGTTAAAATAGGTTTTTTTAAAAATGCAATGAAAACTTGGGATAACTAAAACTAAGACAAAGTGTGACACGTTGATTGATGTTTAATTTTTTTATCAGACCAACCACAACAGCCCAAAACAGGCTTCTTATGAAGGTAGCTAGCTATGCTAGCAACAGTTTACCCAATACCATGGCCTGTTTAGCCAGATCCAGATGTTTTAACATGTAGCCATGGTTTACCCCAGTCTCATACAGTAACATATGTACACTGTTTGTTGGCAACCAGGCAGTGCCCTGCCTCCTAGAGTTTGTTTGGCAGACAAAGAAAGAAGCCAGCACAGACTCCAACTAAGTTTAAAGTGGGCAAAAGTAGTGACATTTTTTGACATCCTCCAACATCTATATCATTTAATGATTACATTTTGGTCAGATGTATAGACCATCCTTTCTTAAAGTATGTGTCACAACCCATGGTGGGTTGCAACTTGTCAGAGTAAATGTATAATTATATAATTGATTACTGGAATTGACTTGTCCAAGTGCAAATGCGCTCACTGTTCAGTGCTCTCTCTGCTTAGCAGTGATCTCTGCTCAGTTTGTCAGCTGCGCAAGTGGGAGATGTTCGTGTGCTTAGCAGTTTACCAGATTTTTTCCCTGCAGTTTTCTTGAAGATCACTCCGCGACCCACTTGCTGCAGCGCTGTGGTTCAGCAGCAGATGATGGGCTGTCAGCCACTGACTTGTCATTCCCACTCGCCATCACTCACCACTGTCATCAAATGGACTCAAGCTAGCCACAAGTTCTGACTGAGCTCAATCGTCATGAAACGCAAATACAGCGATGAGTTTCTCTCTCTTGGTTTCATACACACTTTGAGAAATAATGAGGAATGCCCACAATGTTTTTTGTGCGGGGAAGTGCTTAGTAATGAGTCTCTCAAAATGAACAAATTAATAAAACAACACATCCTGTCCAAACATCCACAGCATGAGGGTAAACCCAGGGAGTTCTTTCAGAACAGGGAAGAATGCTTCAGGAAACATTGCGCCGACAGTGGAAAAGTAAGCCAGCTAGCAAGGCATTGTTGTCATTTTATAACAGATGATGGTAAGCAGAAATAAGGGAGTACTATCTCTCATACTAGTAGCTGTGAGTTTCTCTTTCAAACAATCCCCTGGCCTTGTACACATCTAATAGCTAACGTTAGCCAAAGCAAGCTACAGTAGTAACTGTAAGTAACAGTTAAACAGATGAAGATGAAAAATGATCAGGCCTACTGTACATTTTACTGTAGAAATTATTGTTTGCAACTGTTGCTGTTAAAATACAAGTAATAATTTTTATTCTGAACTGGAATAAACTGAAGCAAGATGCTTTTAGAGGCAAACCCACTCACACAGTTCTGGGTTGTTTATCTACATCAGGAAGCGGTCTCCTGCCTGACTGAGAAAGCAGTAGATGTTCTGAACCAGTTTGGCACCACATACCTATGCGAGTCAGGTATACTTAAAAAAGTAGTACAGAAACAGACTCAATGCTGAGCATGACCTCAATGTTGCACTGTCAAAACCAGAGTCCAGAATAGACATGCTTGTTAAAAACTTCAACCTGTGTGATTTGATCAATCAGTATATTCCAGTTCTGAATGAACAAATAGTTATTGTATTTTAACAGCAACAGTTCCAACTTAGACTTTTGTACAGTAAGATGTGCAGTAGGCATGATCATTTTTCATCTGTACTATTTCTTAGAGTTGCACAATAAAAAACTGAGACTGTGTGTGTGTTCTGTTATATATCTTTTTGAGACGTAGAGTAGGTGAATGGATGATCTCTGCATGTGTGGTTCCCACCGTGAAGCATGGAGGGCCCTCACACCTACGGCCCTCAAAGAACTTCACTAGACTCTATGCAAACTGGAAACCACATATCCTAAAGCCGCATTTATTGTAGCTAATCTGTGGAAAAAAAGCTAATCTGAGGAAAATGCTACCAAAGTTCTACCAACACATTGACTGTAGCACTCGCTCTGAGAAATCATTGGACCACTGCTACTCAGCTTTTCGAAATGCTTACAAGGCCCCCCCCCCCCCGCCCTCCCTTCAGTAAATCTGATCATGACTCCATTTTGATTCTCCCTTCCTATAGGCAAAAACTCAAACTGGAAGCGCCCGTGCTAAGGACTATTCAACGCTGGTCTGGCCAATCGGAATCCATGCTTCAAGATTGCTTTGATCACGCGGACTGGGATATATTCCTGGTAGCCTGTGAGAACAACATCAACGAACACACAGATATGGTGACTGAGTTTATCAGGAAATGTATAGGAGATGTTGTACCCACTGTGACTATTAGAACCTACCCAAACCAAAAACCTTGGATAGGTGGCAGCATTTGCACAAAACTGAAAGCGTGAACCATCACATTTAACCATGGCAAGGTGACTGGGAATATGGCCAAATACAAACACTGTAGTTATTCCCTCATTAAGGCTATCAAACAGGCAAAACGTCAGTACAGAGACAAAGTGGAGTAGCATATTCAGCGGCTCAGACACGAGATGTATGTGGCAGGGTCTGCAGACAATCACGGACTACAAAGGGAAAACCAGCCACGTCGCGGACATAGACGTCTTGCTTCTGGATAAGCTAAACACCTTTTTCGCCTGCTTTGAGGATAACACAGTGCCACCAACACGGCCAGCTACCAAGGACTGTGGGCTCTCCTTCTCCGTGGCCGACGTGAGTAAGACATTTAAGGGTGTTAACCCTCGCAAGGCTGCCGGCCCAGATGGCAACCCTAGCCGCGTCCTCAGAGCATGCGCAGACCAGCTGGCTGGAGTGTTAACGGACATATTCAATCTCGACCTATCCCAGTCTGCTGTACCCACATGCTTCAAGATGTCCACCATTGTTCCTGTACACAAGAAAGCAAAGGTAACTGAATTAAATGACTACCGCCCCGTAGAACTCACTTCTATCATCATGAAGTGCTTTCAGAGACTAGTCAAGGATCATATCTCCTCTACCTTACCTTACCTGACACCCTAGACCCACTTCAATTTGCTTACCGCCCCAATAGATCCACAGACGATGCAATCACCATCGCACTGCACACTGCCCTATCCCATCTGGACAAGAGGAACACCTATGTAAGAATGCTGTTCATTGACTATAGCTCAGCATTCAACACCATAGTACCCTCCAAGCTCATCATTAAGCTCGGGGCCCTGGGTCTGAACCCCACCCTGTGCAACTGGGTCCTAGACTTCCTGACAGGCAGCCCCATCACCTCCACTCCGCTGACCCTCAACACAGAGGCCCCACAAGGGTGCATGCTCAGCCCCCTCCTGTACTCCCTGTTCACCCATGACTGCATGGCCACACACGCCTACAACTCAATCATCAAGTTTGCAGACGACACAACAGTAGTAGGCCTGATTACCAACAATGACGAGACAGCCTACAGGGAGGAGTTGAGAGCCCTGGGAGTAATAACCTCTGACTCAACGTCCACAAAACAAACAGGGATGCAAACTGGTGAGGGGCCAAAAAGGTGACCCTTTTTTTGATGTTGCACTGCAACATGCAAAACATCCCTGCTAATACAGGTTTTAAGTAATTAAACAACACATGCAAAACATCCCTGCTAATGCAGGTTTTAAGTAATTAAACAACAAAGATTATGTTCTACATGATCAGTCTCTGTGTGTAAAATAAAAAGTGGTTAATTTGAACCTAACTCACAGCTACAAAATGTAAAGAAAGCAATCCAATGTTATTTGTTTCCTAGACTTTACTGCAAATGACACTCTTGAGAAAAAACAATCCGCTAATATTGCAGTTAGCCATGACAGACTTTGTAATAGAACGCTTGTGACCACACACATCTAAATATTGCACTTGGGAAAAAAACATCTTAAAGCAGAAATAGAATGAAACAAACAGACATTCTATTTTTGCTCTATTATAGTGGCCACTATAGTAGACATCGATCAAGTGCACAAGGCTACATCTGTGCAAAAATAATGTTCACTGAGTAAAACATTTTATAAATCCCTCCTCACTCACACAAACGTGTTACTGTTCAACACAACAAAAGCAATATCTTTGGGCTACACATTATTACATTGTACACTTTCTGCCCGTGGACATCTGTTCTACAATGTGCCAGCAGAGCATGATACCGTTTGTTGGCATAATTGATCTCTTTCAGGCAGAGAGGACACCTGGCATACCCCTTTTTATCCACTGTATTGAAAAAGTGAGAAAGAGGGAAAGTGTGTGGTGTTCCATTCACCTCCATAGTGGCATCCAGCTTAAGCCAGGCCCAGCTCCAGCTCCAGTACACTTGTTTAAGAAGCAACACCTCATTTTCACCTACTTCTCTCATTCAGAAAATTAACCACATACTGTAGAGGGAAAACATTAGTTCACAGATAGTGGTTAGTTTGTTAACTAGTTAACATTTCACACAGATTGCCAGGGTACAGTAAGCAACTAATGCATTATAACTTGAGTAACGGCAAGGAGTCGTATACCAGTTAATACTATAGCGAGTTGGTTAGGTTACTAATGTTAGCTCATCTGATGTTGTCACGTTAGCTAGCTAACATTAGCTGTCTGACTTTATTAGCCATCTAATTTTCATAAACTCAATAATTTGATCAGATAAATTGGCTAATGTTGCTCAACATTTCTCTGGCTAGCTAACAGAGAATTTGATCCAGCTACTATAGCAAGATACTTAACAGTTGTTTTTCGGTTACAGCTCATGAAGCACGCGATCAGGCTTCTCACCTAACGTTACCTCTTCGTTATCGTTCAGGGGACGAGCTGCTGTAATTGGATAGGTGCCTTTCCACTCTCCGTTGTCTTACCAGAGTGCACGCTGATGCTGTAAGCAAGTTGGTTGTCTCTTCTCTCTTCAGTCACGTGCTGCGCTCCATTGTGTTGCTATGTGAACGATCTTGGATCTTGAATACAGCCAGTATTGGTCCAAACGCGAATCACTCATTTGCTTACTACAGCCAGTAGTGATCCAAAGCCTCCCTCACCTCCCAAACTACACGAATCAGATCTACACGAATCACGTAGGTCAACTATTTTGGATTCAAAACGGCGAATTTCCCCGAAAGGTGACAGGTTTGCATCCCTGAACAAAGGAGCTGATCATGGAATTCAGGAAACATCAGAGGGAGCACCCCCCTATCCACATCAACAGGACCGCAGTGGAGATGCTGGAAAGCTTCAAGTTCCTCGGCGTACACATCACTGACAAACTGAAATGGTCCACCCATACAGACAGTGTGGTGAAGAAGGCACAATAGCGCCTCTTCAACCTCAGGAGGCTGAAGAAATTTGGTTTGGCACCTAAAACATTCACCACCTGGTATGGCAACTGCACCGCCCGCAACTGCAGGGTTCTCCAGAGGGTGGTGTGGTGTGCCCAACGCATCACCGGGGGCAAACTACCTGCCCTCCAGGACACCTACAGTACCCGATGTCACAGGAAGGCCAAAAAGATCATCAAGGAGAACAACCACCCGAGCCACGGCCTGTTCACCCCGCTATCATCCAGAAGGGGAGGTCAGTACAGGTGCATCAAAGCTTGGAAAGAAAGACTGAAAACAGCTTCTATCTCAAGGCCATCAGTCTGTCAAATATCAATCACTAGCACCTTAGAGGCTGCTGCCTATATACATAGACTTGAAATCACTGGCCACTTTAATAATGGAACACTAGTCACTTTAATAATGTTTACATATTTTGCATGACTCATCTCATATGTATATACTGTATTCTATTCTACTGTATTTTAGTCTATGCCGCTCTGACATTGCTCATCCAAATATTTATATATTCCATTCCTTTAGATTTGTGTATTGTTGTGAAATTGTTAGAAATTACTTGTTAGATATTACTACACTGTTAGAGCTAGAAACACAAGCATTTCGCTACACCCTTAAAACCTCTCTAGGGTAGGTGGGACGAAATCGTCCCACCTACGTAACAGCCAGTGGAATCCTGTGGCGCGTGATTTAAATACCTTAGAAATGCTATTACTTCAATTTCTCAAACATATAACTATTTTACACCATTTTAAAGACAAGACTCTCGTTAATCTAACCACACTGTCCGAGGCTTTACAACGAAAGCAAAACATTAGATTATGTCAGCAGAGTACCCAGCCAGAAATAATCAGACACCCATTTTTCAAGCTAGCATATAATGTCACATAAACCCAAACCACAGCTAAATGCAGCACTAACCTTTGATGATCTTCATCAGATGACAATCCTAGGACATTATGTTATACAATACATGCATGTTTTGTTCAATCAAGTTCATATTTATATCAAAAAACAGCTTTTTACATTAGCATGTGACGTTCAGAACTAGCATAACCCCCGCAAACTTCCGGTGAATTTACTAAATTACTCACGATAAACGCTCACAAAAAACATAACATTTATTTTAAGAATTATAGATACAGAACTCCTCTATGCACTCGCTATGTCCGATTTTAAAATAGCTTTTCGGTGAAAGCACATTTTGCAATATTCTAAGTAGATAGCCCGGCATCACAGGGCTAGCGATTTAGACACCCACCAAGTTTAGCCCTCACCAAAGTCAGATTTACTATAAGAAAAATGCCTTTGCTGTTCTTCGTCAGAATGCACTCCCAGGACTTCTACTTCAATAACAAATGTTGGTTTGGTTCAAAATAATCCATAGTTATGTTCAAATATCCTCTGTTTTGTTCGTGCGTTCAAGACACTATCCGAAGTGTAAAGAAGGGTGACGCGCCCGACGCGTTTTGTGACAAAAAATGTCTAAATATTCCATTACCGTACTTCGAAGCATGTCAACCGCTGTTTAAAATACATTTTTATGCCATTTTTCTCGTAAAAAAGCAATAATATTCCGACCGGGAATCTGTGTTTTAGTACAAAGATAGAGAAAATAAAAACATGGGGTCGCCTCGTGCACGCGCCTCAGTCTCATTGTCCTCTGATGGACCACTTACCAAAGGCGCTAATGTTTTTCAGCCAGGGGCTGCCTCGACATCATTCAGCTTTTTCCCGGGTTCTGAGAGCCTATGGGAGCCGTAGGAAGTGTCACGTTACAGCAAAGATCCTAAGTTTTCAATAAAAAGAGTCAAGAAGCCCAAGGAATGGTCAGAGAGGGCACTTCCTGTACAGAATCTTCTCAGGGTTTTGCCTGCCATATGAGTTCTGTTATACTCACAGACACCATTCAAACAGTTTTAGAAACTTTAGGGTGTTTTCTATCCAAAGCCAATAATTATATGCATATTCTAGTTTCTGGGCAGTAGTAATAACCAGATTAAATCGGGTACGTTTTTTATCCGGCCGTGTAAATACTGCCCCCTAGCCCTAACAGGTTAAAAACATTTGCTTTTTTATGACCCTAAAAAATGTATTTGATTTGAATGGTTAACAAAGAAATAGGTATTCATATATGCTTAATTTAGAGTTATTCATTTTACTTTAGTTAGTTGTTCTACAAACATTGGGCTATATGTTTTGATTTTTAATACATTGTGAGGCTGCATGATGCGACTCTAATGATGATTTGAAAAAAGTCGCTTGAACGGCATGAGCTCTGATTAGTTTTTTTGCGCAGGCTGTACACACTACATCAGTCTCCCATTCACAATTTGACATGCACTTGATAATGCCTAGAATCTCACGGCGGCATACCCTTTGTGTGGCCGTAATGGACCCAAAGAAAATCCATGTTGTTTGCGGCCAGTGGCCTTTTCGTCAGCCAACAAGATGAGTAGGCCTAGTGAACAGCAAAATCACTAGCTTATGTCAATCTATTATCCCCTATCGTACAAAGGTCGATCTATTCTATTCTGTGCGAGAAATAAATATTCCAAACATAGTCTGGGACAGTTGTGGGATGTGATAGATCCCAAATTAATACAACCACTAGCATCAAAATAACTTTTTTTACGCAGTGTGGCTGGCACAACAGATCAGAACGTTTAGCTTAAAATGTTCATAACTATTAGGCTATTTCTTCACATTATAAGCGCGGGAATGCACACATGGTAGTAGGATATAAGCAAAAATATTCCATTAACGGAAAACACCATTATCAAAAGCAACCGCAAATGCAATTATGCATGTAATGTTTTTATTATAAAGGTGCATTTTTGTGGTGAAAATTATCTTCCCCAAACTTGGAACTCACACGCTGCTTATGTATGCCAGTTAGGCTCTACACCCCTTGTAAAGCCGAATAATGTGCATCATTTTAAGAAGTTATTCGGCCACTGTAGTTGTGATACAAACCTTATTAAAACATGTAGGCCTATGGGCTAGGCTACATGAGGAGCGCGACTATGATTCGAAAAAGTCACACAAAAAAGGCATTGTTTCTTATGCTGGGCATCATTCACAAGTGATAATATATAATTCAAAGGTTCTACAGCTGCACCATCGAGAGCATACTGACTGGTTGCATCACTGGCTGGTATGGCAACTGCTCAGCCTCCGACCGCAAGGCACTACAGAGGGTAGTGCGTACGGCCCAGTACATCACCGGGGCCAAGCTTCCTGCCATCTAGGACTTCTATACCAGGCAGTGTCAGAAGAAGGCCCTAAAAATTGTCAAAGACTCCAGCCACCCTAGTCATGGACTGTTCTCTCTGCTACCGCATGGCAAGTGGTAACGGAGTCCCAAGTCTAGATCCAAAAGGCTTAACAGCTTCTACCCCCAAGTCATAAGACTCATGAAAAGCTAATCAAAGGGCTACCCAGACCCCTCTTTTACGCTGCTGCTAATCTCTGTTTATTGTCTACTGTATGCATAGTCACTTTAACTCCCCACACATTGATTCTGTACCAGTACCCTCTGTATATAGCCTCGCTTGTCACGGCTGTCTGAAGGATCGGACCAAAACGCAGCGTGTTCGTAGTTCCACATCTTTATTTACCGTGAAACTGAATGCTATACACTAAACACTAGAAATAACAAAACAACAACTGTAACGCAGAGCAGGCAACAAACACTACTCAAAAATTAACAACCCACACCCACACATGGAAAACAAGCTACCTAAGTATGGCTTCCAATCAGAGACAACGATAGACAGCTGCCTCTGATTGGAAACCATACCTGGCCAATGCATAGAAAAGGAAAACATAGAAATAGAAATCTACAAACCCCACAATGAAACAGAAACCCCAAAACACACCCAAAACACCCTCCTGTCACGCCCTAACCATTCTACTATGGAAAAATGACCTCTTACAAGGGTCAGGACGTGACATCGCTATTGTTATTTTACTGCTGCTGATAAAATTATCTGTTACTTTTAATTTTAATTGATCTAGTTTTTACTATTTATTCTCATTTTTTGGTACATTTCTTTTTTTCTTAAAACTTCTTAAAGCACTGTTGGTTAAGGGCCTGTAAGTAAGGATTTCACTGAAAGGTCTACCTACACCTGTTGTATTCGGTGCATGTGACAAATACAATTTGATTTGATAGGCTAATATTGTCACCCATCAGACTATTCTTGATTTACTCTTGTCTTTACAAATACTAAATAAAATATATGTCTGAAATTTGTTTTGATTTAGAATGGACCATTATCATGCACCTGTATGGAAACAGGAGCAGTGGGAAAAAATACATGTAATCTATTCACTTAAATAGCAAATGGAGGACGCCTTTCCCCGTGGTTTATTTTTCATGCTAGCCAGGTAGGCTATACTCCTGTTGTAAATATAAGCAATGTGCTTAATAATAGGAAAGTTGAGAAATAAATATAGTAGGCATAGCCTATAGAAAGCTGATGGGATCCTCCTCTTTTTAATAGAGGCCATCACTCTGTTTTCTCATGCAATTGCATAGCCTATTGAAATGTTGCGCAACATGAGCTCATGGGCTCTCATGAAGTGTTTAATTCTATCTTCAAATATATTTGCATTGACGACAGAGTGATTAGAGGGACAATAGAGTGCTGAGTAACAGGCAGTTAGCAAGTTTGGTAGGCTATAAATCACCATCAGCAGCATCAGAGCTTGAAAAAGCCTAATCGCGTGGAATTTGACTCGTGACCACTGGTGTGGCATTATCACGGTCACCGCAACAACCCTAGTTACAGCCTTATTCTAAAATGGATTAAATAGTTTTCAGCCTTGAGTCTTCTTGGGTATGACGCTACAAGCTTGGCACACCTGTATTTTGGGAGTTTCTCCCATTCTTCTCTGCAGATCCTCTCAAGCTCTGACAGGTTGGATGGAGAGTGTCACTGCACAGCTATTTTCAGGTCTCTCCAGTTGTTCGATCGGGTTCAAGTCCGGGCTCTGTCTGGGCTACTCAAGGACATTAAGAGACTTGTCCCAAAGCCACTCCCGCATTGTCTTGGCTGTGTGCTTAGGGTCGTTGTCCTGTTGGAAGGTGAACTGTCGCCCCAGTCTGAGGTCCTGAGCACTCTGGAGCAGGTTTTCATCAAGGATCTCTCTGTACCTTGCTCCGTTCATCTTTCCCTCGATCCGGACTTGTCTCCCAGTCCCTGCCACTAAAAAACATCCCCACAGCATGATGCTGCCACCACCATGCTTCACCATAAGAATGGTGCCAGGTTTCCTCCAGATGTGATAATTGCCATTCAGGCCAAAGAGTTCACTCTTGGTTTCATCAGACCAGAGTATCTTGTTTCTCATGGTCTGAGAGTCCTTTACGTGCCTTTTGGCAAACTCCAAGCTGGCTGTCATGTTTTACTCTAACATAAAGGCCTGATTGTTGGAGTGATGCAGAGATGGTTATGGTTGTCCTTCTGGAAGGTTCTCCCATCTCCACACAGGAATTCTGGAACTCTGTCAGAGTGACCATCGGGTTCTTGTTCACCTCCCTGACCAAGGCCCTTCTCCCCCAATTGCGCAGTTTGGCTGGGCGGCCAGTTCTAGGAACAGTCTTGGTGGTTCCAAACTTCTTCAATTTTAGAATGATGGAGACCTTGGGGACCTTCAGTGCTACAGACATTTTTTGGTACACTTCCCCAGATCTGTGCCTCGACACAATCCTGTCTCGGAGCTCTATGGACAATTCCTTCGACCTCATGGCTTGGTTTTTGCTCCGACACGCACTGTCAACTGTGGGACCTTATATAGACAGGTGTGTGCCTTTCCAAATCATGTCCAGTCAATTGCATTTACCACAGGTGGACACCAATTAAGTTTTAGAAGCATCTCAAGGATGATCAATGGAAACAGGATGCACTTGAACTCAATTTCGAGTCTCATAGCAAAGGGTCTGAATACTTATGTTAATCATTTGCAAACATTTCTAAAACCCTGTTTTAGCTTTGTCATTATGGGTTATTGTGTGTAGATTGATGAGGATTTAAAAAAAATCTATTTTAGAATAAGGCTGTAACGTAACAAAATGTGGAAAAAGTCAAGGGGTCTGAATACTTTCCGAATGCATTGTATAGAGTATGTTACTGTATGAGACTGGGGGGTAAACCATGGCTACATGTTAAAACATCTGGATCTGGCTAAACAGGCCATGGTATGGGGTAAACTGTTGCTAGCATAGCTAGCTACCTTCATAAGAAGCCTGTTTTGTGCCGGTCTGGTTGCTCTGATTAAATAAAACGAAACAACCAATGTGTTACAGTTTCTCTTAGTTGTATTTATCCCAAGAGTTTACATTGCAGTTGACAAGCAGCTAAGTTAGCAATATATTTTTCTAACCTATTCTAGCTAGTTAGCTAAAGTTACCACCATAGTACATTCCACTATTTAGCGTTGTGAGTGGTCAAAGTATGACAGAGTTAAAACTTACCGTTGACAGTGGTAGTACAGCATCATCACGCCACATTGTGCTTGATCTGGTGTAATATCAAAGACATTCAGTTAGTATGAATGCTCACTGATGACGCTTGCTTATTCTGCCAGCAAAGTTAATCAACGCAACAGCCATTAATGCGGTCAGGTGGTTTTACTTTGCGATTGGCTGGAAGGGAGTTAGGTTTATCATTGCACTTCTACACTTCCTGGCTGGCAAAGTACCATGATGTTGTTGAGAGCAGTTTTGAATCTGAATTTGAATGCATCTGAGAAAATGAATACATGGAACTTTGGTAAACTTGAAATAATAGTTTGTCAATGTGATACCCAGAAAACGAATGCAATATCTACCACATTGAAACTGAATATATAAATATTGAATTACATTTTAAAACGCAATATTCATTCAATTCAGTTTCAAATCATAAAATACAAGTTCAAATGAGGAATGTAATGATTCAATTTGTGCATTACGAATGAACAAATATTGAATTCAATATCCTAACACAAATTCTCAAATATAAAATTGTAATTCAATATACTAACACAAATTCCAAATTATAAAATTCATATACAATTTCTGTTGGCATTGAAATCGCTCCATAAGCATCCCTATGGTGCTACTGTTATGATACCTTACAGTCTCTGAGATTCAAACCTTGGTGTCACGATCGTTATATAAATAATCGGACCAAGGCGCAGCGTGAGTAGAATTCCACATATTTATTGCTCGTGAAACTTCAAAACAACAAATAATTAACGAACGTGCAATACGTA
Source organism: Salmo trutta (assembly GCF_901001165.1). Classification (NCBI taxonomy): domain Eukaryota; kingdom Metazoa; phylum Chordata; class Actinopteri; order Salmoniformes; family Salmonidae; genus Salmo; species Salmo trutta. The sequence continues at coordinate 49,723,961 of NC_042961.1, read as the reverse complement.
GCGCAAAAAGGCACTCACACAAAACAATATCCCACAACGCAGGTGGGAAAAGGCACACAATAAGTATGATCCCCAATTAGAGGCAACAATATTCAGCTGCCTCCAATTGGGAACCATACTCACACACCAATAGAACTATAATAACTAGAAACCCCCCCTAGTCACGCTCTGACATATTACCCCGAGGGCTCTCTATGGTCAGTACGTGACACTGGGTGCATGTGTATAGCAGGGTTGGGGCCAACTCTTGTTTCAATCCAGTCAATTCAGGAAGTTAATGACAATTCCAAGTCAATAATTTTCAAAATGGATTGCTCTATTCTTGAGCTGGAATTGTAGTAAAATCTTCTGAAGAATTCAAATGGAATTCACGCCAACCCTCATGTGCATCTGTAAGTGATCTTCTGTATTTATGGCTATAAGTGTGGCTATAAGTTATCTGTGTATGGCTGTGTGTGCTAGCAGGTGACCTGAGCTGTTGTCCTGGAAGGCAGTGTGCATCTCTCTTCCTGAACTCCTCTGCTGAGAAGACGAGGCTCCTCTTGAACTTGTCCTTGTGATTCTTCAGCATGATGTCACTGTCTATGACCACCTGTTGGAACCCCACCTACTACCCAATCAGGCTCTCCAACATCTCCTGCACCTGGGGGAGAGAAGGGGGTTTAGAGGTGTGTGTGGGGGTTGGGTGTGTGTGTGTGCACGAACGGTGCATATGTGTGTGCGTCCGTGGGGTGTGTGTGTGCTACTCAAAGCCTGGTCCACGGTGACATCATACTTCTCCAGGATAGCAAACTGTTCATGGATGGGAGGGATCTGACACTATCTTCTGAAGGTCCACCTCCAACCCAAACCCAACTGTCCTATGTGACCTCAGCGTTGAACATATAGATCCTGTCATATGGATGTGCATGGTAAACATATCTAAGCCTGCAGACTAAACAGTGAGACAGTCAGTGAGAGTGTGCAATATAGTCTTATGGATTTGTCTGGGACAGTGCTATGTAGATCGTTGGAGAGTCAACACTCCATGGTGTACACTACACGCTGGTCTGGCTCAGCACTTTGTTATTGAGCTTTGTCGATAGAACAATCAGACATGTTTCTTTCTTTGAATTCATCCTGACCTTTGTTCAAATCTGTATTGTATTTTACTGTACTTTTATACAGTTTTGAACGCAGAACACAAATATTGGCCAAGTATAATTTTGGACTAATATGGGTTGAAGCCAAAAGCAGAAACCAATCTGGCAACCAAGCTACCACCCCTCCCCCCTCCTATCCCTATCCTTGTTGCCAGACCGGAGAAGTTGGCATCGAAGGAGGACACAGGGGGGTTGAGGCGCTGGTATCTTCTGATGAAGGGGTCCTCGTTGATCCCCTGGATCTCTCTGTGTTTGTCCCAGGGCTTCAGGTAAGCCTGTGTTAGCTGTCATCCCTGCTGCTCCCGCTGCCTGGATCTTGCCAATCTCCTCATCTTGTTCTGGGGTCAAAGATGGAGAGGATCACCATATAAAATAGGTCAACGTTCCTAACATCTGATACAGGATCAGCTATGTTGGAAATGTCCTCATCTTTCTGAGGTTGACGAGAGAGAGAGAGGGGGAGGGGGATGTGTAAAGGAATCACCTTATGGAGTAAGTGAGAGAAGATGTAAAAGCCCCTATTCTAACAACTGATACCAGGTCAGATATTTTGGTTTAAACTTTAAATTCATTCCATCCTCTCTTGTGAAACATAATTGTATCTACATGAGACAAACCAGGATAAACAAATCCAAATTATTATGGTTAAAATGTGGAGTGTGTCAACCTGATCTGAGATCAGTGGATAAAAGCACCTTCTACCTCAAGCTCACCATATGGTACATAGAGTGCTGTACACTTGACTACATGAGAGCACATGCTTCCACACATAGTGAAATACAGTGAGTTGACACCCTTTTGACACATTGTAACAGGCACTTTTCATGAGTGAACACATTTAACAGCCTGGCGGGTGTCACTGGGGATCAACTAGACCATGCTGATTAGGGTTCAGAACCTAACAGTTGTAGTAGTCCCCCTCAATGGAGATATGGCTGGAGACAGACACACAGACACACAAACGCACATGTACACACACACGGAGAGCCACCTCTGGTCTACTCCAGTCTACCATCTCCTGACTGTTTGATTAAAGCCAGAGTCAGAGGGAGACTTGTTACTCCCTGTGGAAGACCCGCTGTCAATCAACCCAGGAGACAGCTGACAGGGAGAGCTGATTAAAATGGATTGATGAGAAGAGAGGATGGAGAGAAATGGTATAAGAGGAACGGGGTTAGGATGGAGTGAGAGAATAAGGTGAGGGTGAAGGAGCAGGGGATGAAGGTGAGGAGGAGGTATGGTAACGAGGGATGAGGAGGGGTGATACTGGACAGGGGGGTGAGGATGGAGTGCAAATGAAGAGGAGGAGGGAAGGGGGGATGGGGTAAGGATGAAGAGATTAAATGAAATCCAGGGGATCTGTATGAAGAGGAGTGAAAAATAAAAGATGATGAGGTGAGAAAAGGTGAGGGGTCAGAAGCGAAGATAAAGAAGAGGAATGAACTGAAGAACAGGGCAAGAATCAGGAGAGGGATGAGAGGGATCTAACCTGTGATGCATTGTACAGGTTTCCTCTGTGAGCATTTGAACACAGAGATGGTGCTGATCAGCTGAGAAATGTTGTTCACAATCTGAGGTAGCTTCTGAAGGATCGGGGAGAATGCTACTTGTTGATGCGCAGACAGACAGACAGACAGACAGACAGACAGACAGACAGACAGACAGACAGACAGACAGACAGACAGACAGACAGACAGACAGACAGACAGACAGACAGACAGACAGACAGACAGACAGACAGAAACACGACCCACTTACACTAACCAACGTGTTCTGCCTCTCTAGTCAAAGACCTAAAGAACTTGCAGAGAGCTCTCCTCCAATCATTATCCAAAAGCCCATCTGAACTTTACATTCCCCTCATGATTACTGGATAAAGATTTGATGAAATATGACTTTAATCGTGTACGTTTTAATAACATAAACGGAACCTCTTGTACAGAGAACGGCAACATGTTAAAGCATTCTGAAACATACCCTCCTAGCCTATCACTAGATGCAGATATGTTACATACATTAAGCCTAAATCATATGTCATGGCAGATTTATAAAGTGGGGAGGGAGTGAGGGAGGGAGAGAGCGGGGGAGAAAGAAAGAAATAAAGCGAGGGAGATATATAATGCTCTCCATATGTAAGGTAAGCTTGCTGCTTAATGCCCGGTGTTGGTGAGACAAGGACAAAGAATGTTCTCGTTCATTGTATTCTAAATAGTGTGGAGGTGTCGACCTGTCTGACTGTGTCTCTCGCTGCGACCATGGAAATGCTACAATGTCATATGTCATCAGACACTGAGAACGGATGACATTGTTCGGCTTTCAAACATCCGACTTTTGTTTGGTTGTGTGTTAGTACGTGTAGGAGTAATATTGCCAGAATCCCTCGTGAGACTGAGTGTGAACGTGACCGAAATATCAATATCTCTTTAGAAACTGCCTTGAAGTCTATTTCAATCTGCAATGCTTATGCACATGTGTTAAAAACGGTGTGTGTATGTGTGCATGTGTCTACGTGCATGCATGTGATTAAGTGTGTGTGCTTTTCTGTCTGTTTGAGTACGTACCTGTGAGTTGGCTCCGGGGGCCTCCTGGCCCAGCACCACATGCACCGTGAACAGAAGAGGGGGTTGGTGGAGGTCTTGCTGTCTCCGTTGATGGCCTTGGACAGCTCCTGTAGGGACCACATGCCATCCATCGTCTCTGTGTGTACAACCCAGTGCTGCTGGATCTGAGAGACACACACACACACAGAGATGCACACGTGCACACACACAGACACAGACACACACACACACACACTTGTGTAGATAGCACTGCACATTCACTATCATCAGTCCATCATCTACTCGCTCAACCACCTAATAGATCTATTTGTAATTTCTTCCACAGGTGAAGTTCTAATGAAGATATTTTCTGGATGGACAGTTTTCATTTTCTGTAATGAAATCATCTCATGGAATTATCTTGCTAGCCACTATTTTATGAGGACAAATTAGCCCAAAAAAGGAAGAAAGCAGAAACTAGCAGGGAACAGGTACTCTCCCATACACACCCATCCCCCACCACAACACACACCCCTCAGGCCCGTCTGTGAGAAAGGTCTTATAGACCTGGGGCATGATGGCCACGATGTCCTGATGTGCTGAGCTGAGCCTCAGGAGCTCGGCCTGGTGGTGGGCCTGGTGGTGGGCCTGGTGGTGGGCCTGGTGGTGGGACTGCTGGTCCCCCTCCAATTCCAGGTCCCTGTACACCGAAGAGAGAAGAGAAGGGAAGCTGCAGAGATGACTAGCTCTTCTCTCATATTGCTCTGGCAGCCAGACCTAATTCACAGAGAGTAATCCAGCTCTCACTCAGAATTCCAGATCCCAACTCCGATCTCCGAAATGTACGGCTTTCATGGGGATAAGGCCTGCCGCACATAATAAGCCTCAGTGAGCGAGAGAAGAGTAGTTGGGGGGGGGGGGGGGGAGGGAGGAGTAGAGGGAGGGGCTGCTCTGAGTCAGTTCAATCTTTTTAGCACATTTTCTCTCTCTCCTTCGCTACTTCACGGAAAACAGCACTCATAGACAATGACCTTTGACTTTGGGCTTGACACAGACCTGATCTTAAACCTCCTGAGAGAGTGGAGAGGGGAGGAGAGACAGGGGAAAGGGGGAGAGGGGAGAGGGCAGAGGGGGAAAGGGGAGAGGGGGAGAAGGGCGCGGTGCGGTGGCATGAATCCCTGCCAATGAGCGTTAGTGTTCATTATGTATGCTGCTGCTCAACCTGTCTGATGCCTGAGCCCCTATAACAACCCTCTGGAAGACAAGGCATTACTTACAGTGTAGCAGCGTAGTGAAACATCATAGCATCCAACGCAATGTCGTCAAAGCCTACTGTAGCACCGGGGTTCGCAAAATATGGGGCGCTCCCGTCGCCAGGGGTGCTCGCAGTTGCCATTTGGAAAAATACATTCACATATATATATATATATATATATATATATATATTCTTTTTTAAGGAACTCATTCAACTAAGGAACTCATTCAACTGACTCTTGAAAGCTGTAACAGAAGAATACACAAGGTGCAATTCTGAAATTGGGTAGAGCATCTGCAGTTTTCCTCTTCATTGTAGATATTAGAAAGCTATTTGGAATGTGTCAGAAATGAACAGAGCAACTAACCCATGTCAGCTAACGTTTTGTAGCCCACTGATTTTGTGGTAAAGTTTGAGTCACGCAGATATCCCATGAACACACAATAGACATGACAAAATGTGTAGAATTGTAGGGAATTAGCTTTAAAACTGCAAAATGTTCTCTCCACTCCATTGTAAAATGGATAGAATTGCAGGAAATAAGCTTTAAACTTACAAAATGTTCTCTCCGCCATAGAAATAGATGCGTTGCCCAATGATGAAAGCGTTGCCCGAGTGAAAGAGTTTTGGGAACCCCAGCTGTAGTATACTAGAACAACACGTCATTCAGGATTATACTGTTAGCTAGCAGTGTAGCATCACAGCCCTAGATCAGCTTGTGCTGTCTTGCCAACTCCTATAGTCATTGTCACGCATGCAATTATAGCACTTCCAGATCTGGAACCAGGCTATGCGCTGAAACTCTCCTGTGTCTCTTACCGTACATTTACCCTTGTATCACATAACCTCCCCCCTGCTTTCTAACGTTAGCTTATATGGCACTGGAATAAAAATGAAATGCAGAAGGGTTATGTGAATTTTTATTTTATTTAACTAGGCAAGTCAGTTAAGAACAAATTCTTATTTTCAATGATGGCCTAGGAATAGTGGGTGAACTGCCTTGTTCAGGGGCAGAACAACAGATTTGTACCTTGTCAGCTCGGGGATTTGATGTTGCTAGTCCAACGCTCTAACCACTAGGCTACGCTGCCGCCCCACTAGGCTACCCTGCCAAATTCATACAGTACTCTAACCCCCCCCCTCCTCTCCACCTCTCTGTCTTTTTGTATACATCTCTCCTACCTTCCTTTTCCCTATGGAGAAACGCACGTACGCACACACAGACACATAGCCCACTGTACACTGGATACAACATTAATGTCTCAAAACACATGCATCACGGCTTGCACCAGGCTGTGTGTGTGTGTGCATTTTTTGCTGGCAGCTGAATTCGTTTCACAGATCCAATTTTTATGGGTCTAGAAAATGCTGACCGCAGAATGATGACAACAACGGTATACAGCAGTCTGTTTCGTGTGTGTGTGTGTGTGTGTGTGTGTGTGTGTGTGTGTGTGTGTGTGTGTGTGTGTGTGTGTGTGTGTGTGTGTGTGTGTGTGTGTGTGTGTGTGTGTGTGTGTATGTGTGTGTCTGTGTGTGTGTGTGAGAGAGAGAGAGATGGAGGTGGTTTGTAAAAGCAGGGAACTAAGAAAGCCACATCCTGTTGCTGTACTGTATCTACAGGGTTTACAGCTGCATATCTAAACCCTGGCCCAGGAGTAGAGCACAGTACTGGAAAATACAGAGTTACTGTAAAATACAGAGTTACGTAACAGTGCCTTACTGTTACTAATATTGATTTACATAATACTGACTTACTGTATAATACTGTATAATACTTATTTATGTTATACTGACTTACTGTATAATACTGATCTTCATAATACTGAATTACTGCATAATACTGACTTACTGTATAATACTGATCTTCATAATACTGAATTACTGCATAATACTGACTTACTGTATAATACTGATCTTCATAATACTGAATTAATGCATAATACTGACTTACTGTATAATACTGATCTTCATAATACTGAATTAATGCATATGTAACAGTGTAGGTTCCGTCCCTCTCTTCGCCCCAACCCGGGACCCTTGCACACATCAACAACTGACACCCACGAAGCATCGTTACCCGTCGCGCCACAAAAGCCACGGCCCTTGCAACGCAAGGGGAAACCCTACTTCAAGTCTCAGAGCGAGTGACGTCACTGATTGAAACGCTATTAGCGCGCACCACTGCTAACTAACTAGCCATTTCACATCGGTTACACATAATACTGACTTACTGTATAATACTTATCTTTTCTCTAACCACTACTGTACTTCAGCTTACTGTCTATGAGTGCAGTGAAGTGTCCTTCTTACCCAATGGCTACCAACCCTGGTCCTGGAGAGCATCAAAGTATGCACGTTTTTGTTACAGCCAAACATGAAAAAGCTTGATTCAACTAATTAAGTTCTTGATGAATAGCTCAATTGGCTGTTTTACACGCTGTATGTTCTCTAGGATTGGCTCTAACTACCTATTTAACCGGACAAACTCTGTAGCGACTAATGTCACTCAGAGTGTGTGTGTGTGTTCGTGTTCTGACCTTGCTGGCGTGCAGCCTGCAGTCGTTGATGAGGACGTTGGATGCCCCTTCAGAGAACCCGAGCATCTTGGAGAGACCCGGCGGTATCTTCTTGTCCAGGAAACAGATCCCGGAACAGACCCAGCTCATCAGCAGACAGCGTCGCGGTAATCCTGGACACACACACGGACGGACGGACGGACGCAGACAAACACAAACACAGATACACACACACAGATGGACCAAACATGAGTGTTTATAGAGGCAGCTATGTTTCATAAACACATTAGTATACGAAAATGCATAAAATACTGGTGGTCTTTTCTTCAATTCATTTCCTGCACTATATTATTTAACAGAAATACCCTGGGACAGTACTTTACAGGGAATTACACAAACAAACACAGCTAACCAGGCATTAGTTTGTTGATACAGTATGAACACACGACCTATGGCTAGGACTTTTCTCACTATAAGTTATGAGCATTGTGCTACACATGGCCTGCCGCATGCTAATTGACTTCCACTCTAGGCTCTGCAGAGTGGGCTTCAATCTGAAGTAGTGTTGTGTGCTGAGCTTTACAGGGTCCCAGGCAGTGTGCACACAGGCTTACAGTCTAATTTGCTTCATACTGAGTGAGGATGGAATGTGCGTGTGTGTATGTCTGCATGTGTGTGCAGTGATTGACATTATGGGTTTCCCTATTATGGGTTTGTTTCAAATAAAAAACAGAAATATCACATTTACATAAGTATTCAGACCCTTTACTCAGTACTTTGTTGAAGCATCTTTGGCAGCGATTACAGCCTTGAGTCTTCTTGGTCATGACGCTACAAGCTTGGCAAACCTGTATTTTGGGGAGTTTCTCTCATTTTTCTCTGCAGACCCTCTCAAGCTCTGTCAGGTTGGATGGGGAGCGCCGCTGCAAAGCTAGTTTTCAGGTCTCTCCAGAGGATGTTCGATTTCGGGTTCCAAGTATAGGCTCTGGCTGGACCACTCAAGGACATCTTGTCCCAAAGCCACTCCTGCATTGTCTTGGCTGTGTGCTTCGGGTTGTTGTCCTGTTGGAAGTTGACCCTTCGCCCCAGTCTGAGGCCCTGAGCACTCTAGAGCAGGTTTTCATCAAGGATCTCGCTTACTTTGCTCCATTTATCTTTCCCTCAATCCTGTCTAGTCTCCCAGTCCCTGCCGCTGAAAATCATCCCCACAGCATGATGCTGCCACCACCATGCTTCACCGTAGGGATGGTGCCAGGTTTCGTCCAGACGTGACGCTTGGAAATCAGGCCAAAAAAGTTTAAACTTGGTTTCATCAGACCAGAGAATCTTGTTTCCCATGGTCGGAGTCCTTTAGGTACTATTTGGCAAACTCCAAGCGGGCTGTCATGTGCCTTCTACTGAGGAGTGGCTTCCGTCCGGCCACTCTACCATAAAGGCCTGATTGGTGGAGTGCTGCAGAGATGGTTGTCCTTCTGGAAGGTTCTCCCATCACCACAGAGGAACTCTGGAGCTCTGTCAGAGTGACCATCGGGTTCTGGGTCACCTCCCTGACCAAAGCCCTTCTCCCCCCATTGCTCAGTTAGTCCGGGCGGCCAGCTCTATGAAGAGTCTTGGTGGTTCCGAACTTCTTCCATTTAAGAATGATGGAGGACACTGTGTTCTTGAGGACCTTTAATGCTGCAGACATTTTTTGGCACCGTTCCCCAGATCTGTGCCTCGACACTATCCTGTCTCGGAGCTCTACGGACAATTCCTTTGACCTCATGGCTCTGACATGCACTGTCAACTAACTGTGGGACCTTATATAGACAGGTGTGTGCCTTTCCAAATCATGTCCAATCAATTGAATTTACCACAGGTGGACACCAATAAAGTTCTAGAAACATTTCGAGGATGATCAATGGAATCATAGCAAAGGGTCTGAATACTTATGTAAATAAGGTATCTGTTTTTAATTTTTAGTATAAAGTCAAGTGGTCTGAATATTTTCGAATGCACTGTAAATCTGAAATTGCAACCTTAGGAAGCTTGTTTAACAAACAAATGCTCTCTATAGCTGTACTTGCAGGCCTATGGGGAAATTCAGATGTGTTAGTTCCAACAAAGTTCCTAGTCTGGAGATAGCAGAAGAAGTGGGTTTGGGGGAGGTTGAACTTTTCCTGTAGCTGAGCAAAAGAGGTGAACGTATCATCAAATAATAATTGGGCTAGTGAAGAGAGGCCTAGTGAGTGCCAGATGGCAAAAGCCCCATAATTTACAGACGGGGGAAATAAAATGTTCTGATTGTTTGGACCTGACAGAGAAAAGCCTCAGACTAAAGGCTAAACGGAACTGATTTTACATTTTGAGAGACTGTTTCACAATTGGGTTGACACACTTTTTGCCTCGGGACATTGGGAGAGATGAACACAACACAGAGGAAAGTGCAGCAGGGTTACATGATTCAGACTCCATCTGAACCCAGAGTGGTCTCGGGCCAGTACGATCAACCTGTAGCCAGTACAAAAGGCCTCTGAAATTTGCAGCCCAATAGTATGTCTGAAAATCTGGTAAAGCTACACCACCCAATGCCTTCTGTAATGGTTTTCTACCAATCTGTGGTACCTTGACATCCAGTGAATTAAACAATTATTTTGTAATAAAAATGGGTAGAACATTGAAATACAAATTTGGGCAACACCTTAACCCTTCCAATAAAAGAAAGAGGTAGATGTTCCCTGCAATTCTATATATTTTTTTGCCACTTTAAAGCTAGTTTCCTGCAATTCTACACATTTTGCCATGTCTTATGTGTGTTCATGTGGTATCTGAGTGACTCAAACATTACAACAAAATCACTGGGGTAAAATACCTAGCTAGAAAAACATTAGCTGACATGGGCTAGTAATGAATTGGATATTTCTGCCATGTTATAAAATTGCTCTGTATGGTCTGCAATGGCAAGAGGAAAACTGCAGATATGCTACCCAATATCAAAACAGCACCCAATTGACTTCACTATAAAAAAAAGAAGCTAAACTGAGTTTCTTACATTGATTAGCCCCCTAGCCCTACAGTTTGGGAACCACTGGTTTAAGTGAAAGACAATTTATGGCATAGACAGTACCTTCAGAAAGTATTCACACTGGATGACTTTTCCACATTTTGTTGTCTTACAGTCTGCATTTAAAATGGATCACGTTTAGATTTTTTGTCACTGATCTACACAAAATACCCCATCATTTGTATTTATTTAACATTTATTTAACTAGGCAAGTCTGTTAAGAACAAATTCTTATTTACAATGACGGCCTACCAAAAGGCAAAAGGCCTCCTGCGGGAACGGTGGCTGGGATTAAAATAGAAAATGTTGGACAAAACACACATCACGACAAGAGACATCACAACACTACATAAAGAGAGACCCAAGACAATAACACGGCACGGCAGCAACACATGACAACAACACGGTAGCAACAAATGGTAGCAGCACAAATCATGGTACAAACAATATTTGGGCACAGACAGCACAAAGGGCAAGAAGGTAGAGACAACACATCACGCGAAGTTGCTAGCTGCAGCGAACTGAAAAGAGGAGCAACCCAGGGATGTGTGTGCTTTGGGGACCTTTAACAGAATGTGACTGGCAGAACGGATGTTGTATGTGGAGGAAGAGGGCCGCAGAAGGTATCTCAGATAGGGGGGAGTGAGGCCTAAGAGGGTTTTATAAATAAGCATCAACCAGTGGGTCTTGCGTTAGGTATACAGATGACCAGTTTACAGAGGAGTATAGAGTGCAGTGATGTGTCCTATAAGGAGCATTGGTGGCAAATCTGGTGGCCGAATGGTAAAGAACATCTAGCCACTTGAGAGCACCCTTACCTGCCGATCTATAAATTACGTCTCTGTAATCTAGCATCGGTAGGATGGTCATCTGAATCAGGGTTAGTTTGGCAGCTGGGGTGAAAGAGGAGTGATTATGATAGAGGAAACCAAGTCTAGATTTAAGCTTAGCCTGCAGCTTGGATATGTGCTGAGTGAAGGACAGTGTATCATCTAGCCATAATCCCAAGTACTTGTATGAGGTGACAACCTCAAGTTCTAAACCCTCAGAGGTAGTAATCACACCTGTGGGAGGAGGGGCATTCTTCTTACCAAACCACATTATCTTTGTTTTGGAGGTGTTCAGAACAGAGAAAGCTTGTTGGACACTAAGAAGGCTTTACATTTTAGTCATTTAGCAGACACTCTTATCCAGAGCGACTTACAGTAGTGAATGCATACATTTCATAATTTTTTTCCCCCATACTGGTCCCCCATGGGAATCAAACCCACAACCCTGGCATTGCAAACACCATGCTCTACAAACTGTGCCACATGGGGGCTTTGTTGTAGAGTGTTTAACACAATATCCGGGGAGGGGCCAGCTGAGTATAAAACTATCATCTGCATATAAATGGATGAGAGAGCTTCCTACTGCCTGAGCTATGTTGTTGATGTAAATTTAGAAGAGCGTGGGGCCTATGATCGAGCATTGGGGCACTCCCTTGGTGACAGGAAGTGGCTGACAAAGCAGAGATTCTGACTTTATACACTGCACTCTTTGAGAGAGGTATTTAGCAAACCAGGCCAAAGAGCCGCAGAGACACCAGTACTCTTTAGCCAGCCCACAAGAATGGATTGGTCTACCCTATCAAAAGCTTTGGCCAAGTCAATAAAAATAGCAGCACAATATTGCTTAGAATGGTGACATCATTTAGGACCTTTAAGGTTGCAGCGACACATCTATAATCTGAGCGGAAACCAGACTACATACCAGAGAATACTATAGACATCAAGAAAGCCAGTCAGTTGATTATTGACAAGTTTTTCCAACACTTTTGATAAACAGGGCAAAATAGAAATAGGCCTGTAACAGTTAGGATCAGCTTGATCTCCCCCTTTAAATAAAGGACCACCGTGGCTGCCTTCCAAGCACTGGGAACCTCCCCAGAGAGGAGAGACAGGTTAAAAGGTCATAGATAGGTTTGGTGATGATAGGGGCAGCAACCTTAAAGAAGAAAGGATCTAAACCATCTGACCCAGATGTTTTTTTGGGGTCCAGTTTAAGGAGCTCCTTTAGCAACTCAGACTCAGTGACCATGGGGCAGGGGGAAAAGAGAGAGGAGCATCGGGGCTAGTTGCATTAGAAGGGCTGGGAGATGAGGAAATGTTGGACAGGCAAGGAGGCATGGCTGAGTCAAATAGGAATCCTGACTTAATGAAGTGGTGATTAAAGTGCTCAGCCATGTGCTTCTTGTCAGTAACAACCACATCATCAACGTTAAGGGACATGGGCAGCTGTGAGGATTAGGGTTAATTCTCCAGGTCTTCACCGTTTTCCAGAACTTCTTGGGGTTAGACCCACAGAGAGAGAACTGCTCCTTAAAGTAACTAACATTAATTAGCCTTCTGGATAACATGAGTGCACTTGTTTCTCATTTGACTGAACAAGAGCCAGTCAGCCTGAGTATGCGTGTGCCAAGCTTTTCGCCAAATAGAATACTTGAGGTGGAGTAACTCTGCCAGAACATTTCATTTTTTTTATTTAACCTTTATTTAACCAGGTAAAACCCATTGAGGTTATAAAACCTCTTTTGGGCGACCTGGCAAGAAGGCAAAACAGGGAAATAGCATTGTGTCCATAAAACATTACAGAAAAATACAGAATACACACAAAAGACAAAGTGTTACAAGTTAAAGATACAATTGAAGATTAGATACAACTGCAGTTATCACAAACAGTGTTGTCGATCAGTCTTAAAAATGGTCGAACCAGGGGCTAAACCTGTTTTTAATTCTCATTTTCTTTATGGGGGCTGGTTTGTTATCAATACCACTGAAAATATTAAAAAGAAGGTCCAAGCATCTTAGACAGTGGGGATCAAGCTGATTCTATACCAATTTACAGAAGCCAGGTCATAAAAATGTTTTGGCAAGCGTCTATGACTAAATAGGAAAGGTCATTTAACTGAGCAGCCATTACGAACACAAGCTGTAAAACAGTGATCACTAAGGTCATTACAGAAAACACCAGACTGATACCTATCAGGCTTATTTGTGAGGATAACATCAAGGAAAGTAGCCTTTTCTGGGTGTTTGGAGTCATACCTTGTCAAAGTGGATATATGTTTAACTTATTTTTTTTATTAATTAAAAATGAAAAGCTGAAATGTCTTCAATCAATCAATAACATTTATTTTTAAAGCCCTTTTTACATCAGCAGATGTCACAAAGTGTTTATACAGAAACCCAGTCCTAAAACCCCAAACAGCAAGCAATGTAGATTTAGAAGCACGGTGTCTAAGAAAATCTCCATAGAAAGGCAGGTCACCTAGGAAGAAATCTAGAGGAACCAGGCTCTGAGGGGTGGCCAGTCTTCTTCTGTCTGTGCCGGTGGAGATTACAAGAGTACACAGCATTTAAGGCCAGATTGTTTGTTCTTCAAGATGTTCATAGATGGCCAGATTGGTCAAATAATAATCACAGTGGTTGTAGAGAGTGCAACAGGTCAGCACCTCAGGAGTAAATGTCAGTTGGCTTTTCATAGACGAGCATTCAGAGGTCAAGACAGCAGGTGCGGTAGAGAGAAAGAAAGAGTCGAAAACAGCAGAACCGGGACAAGGTAGCACGTCCAGTGAACAGGTCAGGGTTCAATAGTCGTAGGCAGAACAGAGAGGCTTTATTACTGCTACTTTTAATGAGTTTGGTACACATAGGGAGGATAAGGAGCCATGTATTATGTTCAACATAGGAGGGCCAAGTGCAGGACGTAGCTCCTTCAGTAGTTTAGTTGGAATAGGGTCCAGTATGCAGCTGGAAGGTTTAGAGGCCATGATTATTTGAATGTACCAAGAGATACAGAATCAAAAAACTTGAGTGTCTCCATTTTGAGCATGGTGAAGTTATTAATTACACTTTGGATGATGTATCAACACACCCAGTCACTACAAAGATAGAGACGTCCTTCTTAACTCAGTTGACAGAGAGGAAGGAAACCATTTTACCATGATGGCAATGATGACTTTAAAACAGTTAGAGTTTAATGGCTGTGATAGAACTGAGGATGGATCAACAACATTGTAGTTACTCCACAATACTAACCTAAATGACAAAGTGAAAAGAAGGAAGCCTGAACAGAATACAAATATTCCAAAACAAACACCCTGTTTGCAACAAGGCACTAAAGTAATACTGCAAATGTTTTGACCTGAATACAATGGGTTATGTTTGTGGCAAATCCAATACGACACATTACTGAATACCACTCTCCATATTTCAAGCATAGTGGTGGCTGCATCACCACTTTTCAGGATAAAAAATAAATAGAATGGACCTATCCACAGGCAAAATCCCAGAGGAAAACCTGGTTCAGTCTGCTTTCCACCAGACACTGGGAGATGAATTCACCTTTCAGCTGGACAATAACCTAAAACACAAGGCCACATCTACACTGGAGTTGCTTACCAAGAAGACAGTGAATGTTCCTGAATGGCCGAGTTACAGTTTTGATTTAAATCTACTTTAAAATCTATGGTAAGAAGATGGTTGTCTAGAAATGATCAACAACCAATTTGACAGAGCTTGAAGAATTTTGAAAAGAATAATGGGCAAATATTGTACAATCAAGTTGTGCAAAGAGCTTAGACTCACAGCTGTAATCGCTGCCAAAGGTGATTCTAACATGTATTGACTCAGGGGTGTGAATACTCTTGTGAAAAAGATTTCTGTATTTAATTTTCAATAAATTTGCAAAGATTTCTAAAAACTTTTTCACTTTGTCATTGGGGTATTGTGTGTAGATGGGTTTTTGAATTTGTATATATTTAATCCATGTTGAATTCAGTCTGTAACACAACAAAATGTGGAATAAGTAAAGGGGTATGAATACATTCTTAAGGCACTGTATCGCAGTCGGGAAAGATGAGCGAACTTTGATATTTTTATTACTGATAACAACCAAAATACAAAGAATTCCAGTAGTGATCTTTCTGGTAGGTACTTCTGTGTGTAAATAGCTAATTTACATTTTTGGCCACGTGATAACAATCTTCAGGGAACCAAAAAAATACTCCTGACTTACCCGATGGGCAAGTAACCTTTCAGACATGACTTTAATGTCAATCCCTGTGTGTGTAGCTGTTGTAGTCTCATACCACCAGCAGTACACTCTGTCATGCTGCGGAGCTCCTCTCTCCTCTGGTACACGTCAGATACATACTGTAGTGGGGGATCTCAAACAGCAGATGCTCCCAGTAGTGGATCTCATTGAACATCTACAGCATGTTCTCTCACACACACACACACACACACACACACACACACACACACACACACACACACACACACACACACACTACATGATACAACAGTAATGTCTCAGAACACATGCATCACGGCTTGAATTGAACTGCAGCCATCCAGCCAGGCACTGTGTGTGTGTGTGTGTGTGTTCCGTGTGTGTGTGTGTGTTCCGTGTGTGTGTGTGTGTGTGTGTGTGTGTGTGAGTGTGTGTGTGTGTGTGTGTGTGTGTGTGTGTGTGTGTGTGTGTGTGTGTGGGTTCTGTGCGGGTGCGAAGGATCTGGAGGTGATGAAGCAGAACCTGATCAGCACAGCGTTTGAGACAGTCATCACCGTGGTGGAGGGCTTCAGCTGTGAGATGTCTACCAGCACCTGTCTGCCCGCAAGATGGCCGGGAGTGTTTACAGTCTGCCAGTCTTCCACCACATAAAAAAATAAAGCTGTAGCCACAGTGCAGTACAGTAGGTGTTAGTGTGAGTGGGATTGTGAGTGACAGAGCATGATCTGTGTATCCCATGTGTGTACGTGTGGCTTCATGTCTGTAGTGTGTGTACGTGTGGCTTCATGTCTGTTGTGTGTGTGTACGTGTGGCTTCATGTCTGTAGTGTGTGTATGTGTGGCTTTATGTCTGTACTGTGTGTACGTGTGGCTTTATGTCTGTAGTGTGTGTACGAGTGTCTTCATGTCTGTAGTGTGTGTACGTGTGGCTTCATGTCTGTAGTGTGTGTTCGTGTGGCTTTATGTCTGTAATGTGTGTACGTGTGGCTTTATGTCTGTAGTGTGTGTACGTGTGGCTTTATGTCTGTTGTGTGTGTACGTGTGGCTTCATGTCTGTAGTGTGTGTACGTGTGGCTTTATGTCTGTAGTGTGTGTACGTGTGGCTTTATGTCTCTAGTGTATGTACGTGTGGCTTTATGTCTGTAGTGTGTGTACGTGTGGCTTTATGTCTGTAGTGTGTGTACGTGTGGCTTTATGTCTGTAGTGTGTGTACGTGTGGCTTTATGTCTGTAGTGTGTGTACGTGTGGCTTTATGTCTGTAGTGTGTGTACGTGTGGCTTCATGTCTGTAGTGTGTGTACGTGTGGCTTCATGTCTGTAGTGTGTGTACGTGTGGCTTCATGTCTGTAGTGTGTGTACGTGTGGCTTCATGTCTGTAGTGTGTGTACGTGTGGCTTCATGTCTGTAGTGTGTGTACGTGTGGCTTTATGTCTATAGTGTGTGTACGTGTGGCTTTATGTCTGTAGTGTGTGTACGTGTGGCTTTATGTCTGTAGTGTGTGTACGTGTGGCTTCATGTCTGTAGTGTGTGTACGTGTGGCTTCATGTCTGTAGTGTGTGTACGTGTGGCTTCATGTCTGTAGTGTGTGTACGTGTGGCTTTATGTCTGTAGTGTGTGTACCTGTGGCTTTATGTCTGTAGTGTGTGTACGTGTGGCTTCATGTCTGTAGTGTGTGTACGTGTGGCTTCATGTCTGTTGTGTGTGTACGTGTGGCTTTATGTCTGTACTGTGTGTACGTGTGGCTTTATGTCTGTAGTGTGTGTACGTGTGGCTTTATGTCTGTAGTGTGTGTACGTGTGGCTTTATGTCTGTACTGTGTGTACGTGTGGCTTCATGTCTGTAGTGTGTGTACGTGTGGCTTTATGTCTGTAGTATGTGTACGTGTGGCTTCATGTCTGTAGTGTGTGTACATGTGGCTTCATGTCTGTAGTGTGTGTAATTGTGGCTTCATGTCTGTAGTGTGTGTACGTGTTGTGACAATGTCGGTGTCATGACTGTCCTGATCAGGTCAGGGTACAGGAGACCACCACCCTACAGATTATCTCCCAAACCCCCAACAGAGGAGGAGAGATCTAGGGGTCTGAAGATGTGGGGTTTTTATGACACCTCATGCCCATAATAAAACGTAGGCCACAGAGAAATTCCTTTGTCCTAACAATGGAGAACTGGCCTCAGAACATTAAACATGCAATAAAGGGACTTTGGAACAATGGTTTCCGTCAGCCACAATGGTGGTCGTGACGAGAGGTGGAATATTAAAATGTATGTAACTTTTGTATTGTTTTTAAAGGTTAAGAGATGATGTTATTATGAAAACATTGTACCTTTAAGAGTTTTCCCAGTATATGCCTGATGTTTATACATTGTACGCTGTTTGGAAAATATCCAAATCAAACAGAATGTTTTGGTAAAGATGAAATGTGAAGTTAGTGTCTAAAATCGGATTTTTAGCCAAATCTAAGCCTTGCCCCCTTTACTTGGTCCGCCCAGAGAATTGCCCTAAAGGCGGTTACACCCACTTCTGACCCGAGGGTATAAGACAGGAGAGTGAAGAATTAACATAGGAGACTAATTGACCCCAAGCTGCAGCGAAGGTCTAACAAAGTCGACGAACCCCAAAACGAAACACAAGGTTGAAGACAAAGAAATCTTTTTCTACACGAGCTACGGACGCGTAGCTGTGTCTAAGCGGGTGAATTCAAGCCGAACCACCCAGTCTCCACTCTCCATCAAATCGTGGTATCTTAACCGTTCGAGTCCGACGCTGTGAGCTGTGAGCTCTGAGCTACAGAGCTGTCTGTCCTCAGAAGACCACGAGGGATCGGACCACTAAGCCAAGAAGGACACTGACATCGTGAGGACAACCAGAGAGTTGCGCCGGAGAAGTGCGTCATTGAGAAGCCTAAGCGACCCACGCGGAGCTTCCCACCTGAGAACTCCAACACGTAATTACATCATTATATTCTGACCCATAAGAGCGGCAGTTCGGGGCAAGGCTAGGTTTAAATAAGCATGGCTGACAAATGAACCCAAATGTATATTTCTCTCGTGTACTTCCTTTGTTTCTCTCTCTTTTAAATCCCCATTTTGGGTAACACGCGCCATAGTGTGTTGGCCCGTTATACTAAGTCCTAATCAATAGCTAGACTGTGTTTTGTGTATGTGTATTTTTATCATCATTTTAGCTTGCTAGTAAATAAATAATCAACTAAGATTGGTGTGGTAAATTCATTGGTAAAGCCCGGGTCCGTGCAGATTCCCGGATTATGCGACGTTCAGATTATGAGACTGTAGAGGAAATTGATTAATTTAGCGACTGTTGTAAAATCGATATTCTGATATCCTTTGAGTTAATTTGGGAAATAGAAACTCAATCAAAACAATGTTCCCATGGTGCCCCAGGTTAATGAGTTAATAATTGCTTGATTCATTGCTTAATTCATTTAATCACGCAATTATAAACCGTTAATCATTCAATGAGCAACAGTCGTCACATTAACTAATACAACGTCACGACATATGGCGCCCCCTGTGAGGAGTCTAAGATAGGACTAGGCCGCACTGTTGTGTTATTCCATATCAATTGTGTAGCAAGATATATACATTCCATTAATAGCTATATGCAGGACTAGTGCGGGAGAGAAGTGTGTGTGTGTCGTTCCATTTGACCCAGATACTGGTCGGGAGAGAACGACCCCTGTTGTATATCTGACCAAAGCCAGTGTGAAGGGGGGTCTACTGAATGCTAACAGCTAGGGCATATGTACCAGCCGATGCAGGCATTCTGAGAAATAATACTAGTTGGGCCTAACGTAGTGTTATTTCTGTCGATCGCTTTCAGGAGTGATCTGACTCGGTCATAAGTAATTCCTAGAGCAGAGGACATATGAGCCAGCCATTACGGAAATTAGAGTAGATATATTCGTTTGACCGAAGCGAAGTTATTATCTCTCTACCTCTCGCGTTTGATAACGGGGAGAGGTTAAGGGTTGAACGTGAGACGTCACCAAGTAAACCCGTTCCCTTGTTGGAGGGAACATCCCTTGTGCGGCGAGGGGGAAACCCCGCGCGAGGAAAGCTAAGCATTGCGCCAGATGATAAGCTAACAAAGGGAAGCAGCCATTTTTGTTTTCGTCTTTGTTCATAGTGAATTCCCGCGTTAGACGGGAATCCTGTGAGATCTCAGCTTGGGCTATCCGTAACCTCTGGCGAAGAAACGCCAGTCATTTTTCGTGAAATAAGTCAGGTTACGCTGTACGATATCCAACCAGTCTCAACTGATTGGATATCATTGTCTCGTTCAATTTAATATACATTAAATTGCTACACTACCTGGTTATGGTTGGTACACTATGGTTGGTTATGGGAATAATACACACACGAATGTGCCATAACTAATGAGACATGGTTAAACTGTTCCACGTTAACTTAGATATAGCAACTATTTCAGGTTAATTAAAGCTAATTCCTTTAGCCTATACGGGGTTGACTAATCATTCAAATTGATTAATAGATTAAAGCTGTTTTACCAGTTTAATGGTGTTTAGGTAGACTTTTTAACAGTATTGTAAAATTATATTTTCACTGGTACCCTGTCGATTTTAGCTTGTGTTAACAGTGACCTCCGGTGGTGAAGAATCACCAGTAATTATTTTTAAATAATTCAGGTTATGCTGTACGATATCTAACCAGTCTCAACTGATTGGATATCATTGTCTCGTTCAATTTAATATACATTAAATTGCTACACTACCGTCCAGGTTGGTTATTGGAATAATACGCAAACTAATGTGTTCTAACCAATGAGACATAGTTAAACTTTTCAATGTTAACTTAGATATAGCAATTACTTCAGGTTAATTAAAGCTAATTCCTTTAGCCTATACGGGGTTGACTAATCATTCAAATTGATTAATAGATTAAAGCCATTTACCAGCTTAATGGTGTTTAGGTAGACTTTTAACAGTATTGTAAAATTCTATTTTCACTGGTACCCTGTTGATTTTAGCTTGTGTTAACAGTGACCTCCGCTGGTGAAGAATCACCAGTAATTATTTTTAAATAATTCAGGTTATGCTGTACGATATCTGACCAGTCTCAACTGATTGGATATCATTGTCTCGTTCAATCTAATATACATTAAATTGCTACACTACCGTCCAGGTTGGTTATTGGAATAATACGCAAACTAATGTGTACTAACCAATGAGACATAGTTAAACTTTTCAACGTTAACTTAGAGATAGCAACTCTTTCAGGTGAATTAAAATTAAAATTCCCAAATAGCCGATACAGGTTAGATTTATCATTAAAATCGATTTAATCAATTAAACCTGTTTTGGCAAGTTCAGTAATAACCAACTCACATTACTGACCCAGTCTTGATGATTCATTGACGTTTACAAACTGAGTTAAATCGTGTTTGCAGCCTCCAACTAAAAACCCCAAACATTACGTAAATTGAAATAACTGACAATCATAATAATGAGCAATCCATCAGATGTTTTTCCACCCATTTCCCCTCTAATCAGTGGACCTTCACCCACGGAAAGATTGATCGCGGACCTCAGCAACGATGCAAATCCTAACTATGCCGAGGGGCTTAAAATGTTAGATTTCAATGCCATAAGCGAGAAAAATGCAGACATTGCGACAGACGCTCTTCAAAATAGACCATCAGGCGGAGGCCTTGTGAAGGTTCTCTCCAGTTTAGCCCTCAACTATGCCCACCAGCAGAGATGGACAGTGCACCAGTACCTCAGTGCCCAGCAGAGGCACGAGCAGGAAGCTGGGGAGTTCAAGGTACAGGTGGAGAGAACCAGGGAGCTGGCATCGAAAGCCGAAAAAGATAAGCTACTGCTAGCTGAGGAACTGTGTGTGAGAACAGATAAATTGGAAGATCTATAACAAAGAACGCGAACAAACTCTTGACCAAGTCCGTATTCTAAAAGAACAACTCGGTTTAGCCAAAACTACATACGATGAAGTCCACACGAAACTAGATGAATCGGACGAGCTAGCTAGAAAACGGGGCGAGCAAATTGATGCCCTACAAACGGTTGTGAATGAAACCACTCAAAGCAATAATGCTCTATTCCAAAAGCTGCAGACCAAAGACGATCAGTTAATTAATGAACACAATGACCAAGTTGGAGGACAAAACAGCAGAACTCATTGAAGTCGCTGATTTAATGAAGGATGAGAAAGACCAGGTGAGAAAGTTGGAAAATGTGACCTCTAAACAAATGGAGGACATCGCATCACTGGATCTCTCACTCCACACTCGCGACCTCTCCCTGCAAACCATGACAGATAAGTATGAGGCCGAGCGAAAAAAGGGCGACACCTATGTGTCGAAAATAAACACCCTCAACTCCCAGGTGGACTCTGCGATGCAGCATAACACCACCCTTAGGTATCATCTGGAGGAACTCCAGAACAGTCACGCGCTATCGCGGGACAACCAAACCAAGCAACCTAGCTCACATCCCGAGCTAAGAGAACGAGGGAATGTAGATGACAGGAGATTTCAGCCTCTTTCTCTTGGCCATTCGGCCCACAGTGAATTGGGGCCTCCTCGCCAACACAACCACAGCTTGACTTTTCCTCTTGGCCTCTCGGCCCACAATTCTCCACGGGAGAGTGCAGATGCTCCCCGCGCACTTGGCGGGGATCGCCTTGACAAAATCGTCAAAAACTTCCGCCTCTTCGACCCCGTTCCGGGAAAGCCAAACGACACTGAGACATTCTTAGCAGACATAGAGGACGCCTTGGATGGCTACCCAAACGC
Organism: Salmo trutta; assembly: GCF_901001165.1. Lineage (NCBI taxonomy): Eukaryota > Metazoa > Chordata > Actinopteri > Salmoniformes > Salmonidae > Salmo > Salmo trutta. The sequence continues at coordinate 49,701,622 of NC_042961.1, read as the reverse complement.
TACGAATGCAGACAGGCTCTATCTTTTGAAGCGAACGTCCAACAGACACGTGACAAGGTTCATCCGTCTACAAGAGCAACACGTGCAAAACGACAATGCTAAACTTGCCACGGTTTTGAAAATAGAATTCAGTGGTTCTGCGACTCGCAAACACGATAGTTCGTTGGCTAACAATATCAGACAAGCTCGAAATGAACACCCACAAGCCTACTATCACCGGCTTCGTTCAGCTTACTTTGGCATGCTCACTGAAACAGGAATGGAAGACCTATTGCCGTTCAAACAACTTTTTCTGTCAAACATGTCTCCCAACTTCATTAACTACTTGGGCCCTACTGCCCACGTCGGGTTGCCAATCTCGACGCTCCGAGAGCTGGCAAGCACCGCTTTTGAAGCATCAAAAGCAAGCCGGGCTAAGAGCCCGGACACCTCGACTTTTGAGCTTAGGCGGGAACCATCACTCGAATTAGAAGGGGCTGCATCAGGGACATATGCTGTAAAAGAGGACGATCAAAGGTGGGTGGTTACCAAGTAACCACCACCCCGACAACCACCACCGTAACAATAGCTACGATGAACGTCCCCAATCTAACAGGTCCCGTAGAGATCAACCTAGCCGACATGCCCCTCCGTCTAACTCTCACAAAGGGTCAGGACACAAGGGTAACAAGCGTAACAAGGGCAACAAAGTGTTCAACAATGATTTAAACGCTAACCGAAATGATATAGAAGCTCTGATAAAAGATGTACTGCATCGTAAGAAATTTGAGAAAGAGGACAAGGATAAATCCTCATGACTAGGCGTAAAATCGTTGGAAACCGAGTCCGCCGAAATTCATGCAATTCAAGAGGACGCAAACATTTACGATACCCCCGCCCCCACTCAAATCCCTGTCCAGGTACCGCCCGTTCTAGACACAAGCCCGCAGGTTTTGTCTACAGACTTGGACCATGAGGTGGAGATGCACGAGATAAGCAGCTTTGTAACAGATGATTCCTCTACCATTCCGATAGAGGACCCACTGGGTCACGTAGGTGACTTATCTGTCTTGGAAATCGACGCAGATTACAAACCGCTCCGTTCTCCCAACCCACTCCATTTTGTTGGGGATATGACGAGAAAAACCAACTCGAACAGGCCATACCTTAGAACAGTCCTGGAGGACTGTGTGACCTGTCACGCTCTGATAGATTCGGGTTCAACAATTTCCCTCATATCCGAAACCTTGCTGGATGAACTAAAAAGGGCAGTGGACCCAACAAAACGTTGGTTGAAAACGGAACATTGCGATACGAATCTTCGAGGTTTCACTCAAGCTACCTCGCCCCTAACCAAACGTCTCCTACTTAAACTCAACTTCGAAAGCGTGTCATGATACACACCGTGTATGTGACTAGCATCGAAATCGAACGAATGCTGATTGGGAGTGATTTAACCTGTTACATCTAGGGGGCAGTAATTTCACGGCTGGATAAAAAACGTACCCGATTTAATCTGATTATTAGTCCTGCCCAGAAACTGGAATATGCATATAATTATTAGCTTTGGAGAGAAAACACTCCAAAGTTTCTGAAACTGTTTGAATGGTGTCTGTGAGTATAACAGAACTCCTATGGCAGGCAAAAACCTGAGATGCTTCTGTTCAGGAAGTACCCTGTCTGAACATTTCTTGCCCTTCTTTATTATCTCTGTCGTTTACAAAGGATCTCTGCTCTTACGTGACACTTCTCACGTCAACAATGGAGTCTCACAGCCCGGGAAAAACAGGAATGATGTCATTCAAAGCCCTGGCTGAAGCACACGAGAGCAAATGCTGAGTGGTCAGTCAATGGACTAAGCCTTAGGCGCGTGACACGCCCCGCCCCCGGCTTTTGGTTTTTTCCTCAGTTTACAGACAGGCAGATTCCCGGTCGGAATATTATCGCTTCTCTACGAGATAAATTGCATAAATATTGGTTTTAAACAGCGGTTGACATGCTTCGAAGTACGGTAATGGAATATTTCGAAATTTTTTGTCATATTTTGCGTCATGCTCGTGGCCGAGATTTAGCGTTGGGATAGTGTCTAGAACGCACGAACAAAACGTCGCTGTTTGGATATAACGATGGATTATTTGGGACCAAACCTACATTTGTTATTGAAGTAGAAGTCCTGGCAGTGTATTCTGATGAAGAACAAGCAAGGTAAGAACATTTTTCTTATAGGAAATGTGATTTTGGTGAAGGCTACACTGGGTGGGTGTCTAAATAGCTAGCCCTGTAACGCCGGGCTATGTACTTACATTATTGCAAAATGTGCTTCATCCGAAAAGCTATTTTAAAATCGGACATATCGAGTGCATAGAGGAGTTCTGTATCTATAATTCTTAAAATAATTGTTATGCTTTTTGTGAACGTTTATCGTGAGTAATTTAGTAAAATCACCGGAAGTGTTCGGTGGGAATGCTAGTTCTGAACGTCACATGCTAATGTAAAAAGCTGGTTTTTGATATAAATATGAACTTGATTGAACAGACATGCATGTATTGTATAACACAATGTCCTAGGTGTGTCATCTGATGAAGATCATCAAAGGTTAGTGCTGCATTTAGATATGGTTTGGGTTTATGTGACATGATATGCTAGCTTGAAAAATGGCTGTGTGATTATTCCTGGCTGGGTACTCTGCTGACATAATCTAATGTTTTGCTTTCGCTGTAAAGCCTTTTTGAAATCGGACAGTTTGGTTAGATAAAGGAGAGTCTTGTCTTTAAATAGCTGTAACATAGTCATATGTTTGAAAAGTGTAAGTTTTCGGATTTAGAGGAGTTTGAATTTCGCGCCCCGCCCATCATTGGATATTGGAGCAGACGTTCCGCTAGCGGAACGTGTAGATGTAAGAAGTTAATTGACCGTTTGGTACCGTTTGGAAAACCAATCAAATCTGGTCACAAATACCTATGCCAACTCCGTTGACTTCGCCGCATTCTTCCAAGGCTACCTGCCATACATTGTGCAACGACGTGGGTCCGACGTCAGCATCTGACGCAAACCCTGTGAACTTGGCCATGAGCCCGCCATTTGTGGCAAATGACAATGTGAGTTCGACTCGGAACTTAACCGAACATGTGGTTTTCTTGTGCGGCTTGGGTGATTCACCAGCCGACACTTACCGCCCTCCTCTGATAGGGGGCGTGTGCCTAAACGGCACTATGGCTGAGGATACCAGGCTGGCCACCTGGTCAGAAAAATCCGCAATCAGTTTGGAAACGTTCAACGAAATTTCGAAAACGGCTAACTGCCATCCCCTTGTGCCGAAAACGTTTAGATTTCCACTGGGAACGACTCCCCAGACAACACTCACCGCAATAGGGGTGTGTGCGCTATCGATCCGCATTGGAACCAAGGAATTATCCCACTACCTACTGGTTGTTGCGGACCTCCCACATACAGTCTATGTGGGAGCGGACATTTTGGTAAGATTGGGTGTTAAACTTGATACCATACACGTTCTTTGGTCTTTGGCGCAGCCAAACCAACATGCCTTGTCTTTCGACCTGGTGCGAATGGCTTCCGGGCAGACTATTCCTGAAGCTTGCAAGACGATAACTGAGTCCGCCATGTTGATACCGGCAAGAACCACAGAGGTTTCTGTAAGACTGAACCTGGCGCCCGGATACCGGATGGAAGGCACCACTGCGTTCTTCCAACCCTCCCCAAAACTATTCGACTTGGGGCTAACTATCAATGGCAACCCACTGTTGGAACTAACCGCTAGATCCACTTACCTCCTGGTACAAAATCTGACTCGAGCGGATATTTCCATTCCTCGGCACACTCAGCTAGGAACATTGATCGATTACGCCTTCCATGATTTTGAACTAGTTGTTCCTGTGATTGGGCCTCTTCCGTCCTCCCTAGACCTAGATGGCGAGGGAGGTACGCTGTTTACTTGTCAGTCAAAAGCAATAGCACTAACTCCTGTATTGCCACTGGACGACACATCGGCATTCCGGCTGGATGTCGATCCTGACAGCAACCTGTTAATATACTCCATCGTCACGGAGGATGATATTGCGTCTCCTCCTGCATGCGAAGTACACTCTTGTGAGGAAACAACCGATGACTCTTCCAAAGGTGACATGCCGTCACCACCCCGATGAAGACCTGTACAATGTCGCTGAACCATATCCTGGTTTCCATGCACAGGTAATACAACTACTGTCGGAGGCTGATGCTCTTGTCAATGACACTGAACGCCATCAGTTGAGAGAATTGTTTAACAAACACAGTGAGATCTGGTCGACAGACTCGCTGGATTGCGGGGTTACGGGTATCCATGTGGTGCGTATTCCTACGCCACCCGGAGCAACTCCTACGTTCGTTAGACAATACAAAATCCCGCTCGCAGCATACGCAGCAGTACAAGAGATTATCGATTCCTTATTAGCTAAACGGATAATCAGGGAATGTAACAGTACGTACAGCGCTCCCGTGTGGCCCGTTCTGAAACCAACGGGTAAATGGCGTCTTACCATTGACTATAGACAACTCAACAAACTGGTTCCGTTGTCTCGTTGGCCAATGACACAGCTCGACCAAGAGTTGCCAAAGGTGGCAAACGCCAAGTACTTCTCCACCGTCGACGTGGCAAATGGTTTCTGGACCATGAAAGTCGACCAGCGTGACCAACACAAGTTGGCTTTCTCTTTCTCGAACAAGCTCTTCACGTTCAATCGTTGCCCATTCGGGTATGCGAACTCCCCCTCAGAGTTCAACATCTTCCTGCACAAGGCGATGCCAGACGCAGCCTCTAGGGGGACGATAATTTACGTGGACGACGTTCTCATGAGAAGTGAGACTTGGTCACATCACCTCAATGAAATGGACCACGTTCTCACCCAACTCGGGACTGCAGGGGCTAAGTTGGCCATCATGAAAGGACAATGGTGCAGGACCAAGGTAAACTACGTTGGGCTTCTGGTGGGTGCCGAGGGCATCCTGCCACAGTCTAACCGAATCCACGCAGTCCGCAACATCAAAACACCTACAAACCTTCACGAGGTGCGCAGCTTCTTGGGAGTATGTAATTACTCCCGTCAATTCATCGAAAACTACGCCGACTTGTCAAAACCGTTGACTCACCTTCTTCAGAAAGACACCCCATTCGTTTGGGATGCCACTCACAACGAAGCGGTGGCTTCCTTGAAAAACCTGCTTTGCGAGGCACCCTGCCAGGTATACCCCAACAAAGACAAGACATTCTTTTTGGAAGTCGGTTTCTCAGAGCACTGCCTTAGCGCTGGGTTGTACCAAAAATACGACCAAGACAAACGTGTGGTTGCTTGCGCGAGCAAAACACTCAACCCCACCGAACACAAATACTCAGACTGCGAAAAAGCGCTGCTGTCGACAGTCTGGGCGATCAAACACTTCACCAGTTATGTCGGCGGACAAAAGGTGATCATAGAAACATGTCACCAGCCTGTGACTTTTCTGAAAAGCCAACGAATCAGTGAGGGTGCTGTACACAACAGCAGGATAGCGGCTTGGCTCATGACGCTGCAGAGCCATGATGTAGTAATCAACTACGCAAAAGCAAAGAACCTGCCTTTGGGCAGTGCTTTGGCGGTGTGTCAACACTGTGGTGACGATGAAACCAACTCCGGACCACCCCCGCGTGACATCGCTCCGCCATTGCCTTCGAACCATCACTATTTCGAAGAGAACGTGTGTCTCGACATGCCGATGGCATTTGTAGATGGCTGTTCTTACCGCCATCTAGACCACTTGCAAGCTGGGGTGGGATTGGTATGGCACAACGACATTCCGTGCAAACCACTTCAATTTCAGCTTGGCAACAAGACCAGCCAGTTTGCAGAAGTGGCTGGCGTGTTGATCACCCTGCAAACAGCGGTGAAAAACGAATTGGCAGAACTGGCGATCTGCACCGACTCAAACTACGCGAGACTCACCTTCTTATGCCACTTGCCGTTTTGGAAACAAAAGCACATGACTACTTCAAGTGTTAAAGAGGTGAAAAACAAAGAGCTCATTCTAGCTTGTGATGACCTCATCACCAAACACGACATACAGGTGTATTGGAAGAAAGTCAAGGGACACTCCAAATCACCTGGTCGTGACAAACTTGGCAACGACCATGCTGACAGCATGGCGAAATCTGGTGCAATTCACGGCACCCCTTGGGTGTTTGCTGCTCGAGACGAAAAACCCACTGAGGAAGCTATGGTGTCTGCGGTAACGCGTAGCCATGTAGCACCACGGAAAACGTCATCGCACAAACATAATGTGTTGCTAACGCATTCATTCATGAATGGCGACCTGGTAGCAATGCAACACCAAGATGAGTCCCTCGCCACTTTGATGGCATTCCTGTCGGATCCTGTCAACCACCCAGTGTCCGAACTGGCTTTGGCAGGTTCACACGACTTGTGTTCGCTGTACGCAACTAAACAGCACCTCACACTTGTAGATGACCTATTGGTGTATGTTTCAGAAACCGACACCGCTCGAAGGTGGGTGGTTCCTAAAACACAGAGGGGGATAATGATAGCTCATGCCCACAACGAGCCATGTGGAGGCCATAGGGGGGTCAAGGCTACATGTGAAACATTGCGACAGGTGGCCCATTGGCCTCACATGGAACAAGACGTGGCACGATACGTGAGGGGGTGTCTAGTTTGCTGCCAGTTTCAACCCACCAAGCCACTTCACAGAGCACCCCTGCAACGCAGGAGAAACCGTGGACAGCGACAGAGGAACCCACTTTTCGGCAGCTGTAATGACCGAACTGTGGAAGCTCCTGGGAGTCAAAGCTAAACTCCACATCGCGTACCACCCTAGGAGCTCGGGGGGGGTAGAAAGGAGCAACCAATCAATTGTCAGAATCTTGAGGAAATATGTGGCAGCCAACCACAAAGATTGGGACCTCAAACTCCCATTGGTACTGATGGCAATCAGAGCCACACGCAACAGGTCTACTGGAATGACACCCTTTGAGATGATGACGGGCCGGCAAATGACCCTTCCACTGCATCTCCTGTACCAACCGGGAGATGTCGCCGCAGCCACCGCCTACACGGCTCATCAATACGTGACCGACTTGCGGAACCATCTCCAGACTACCTTTGCGTACGCTCAAGGACAATTGGAAAGAAGTGCAGAAGGTGACAAGACCTATTACGACAAAAAAGCCTCACACCAGGTGTTCGAGGTCGGAGATAAGGTGTGGTACTACATATACACCAAACCCGCGGGCGTCGCAACAAAGTTCCTGCCCCACTGGACGGGGCCACACGAGATTGTGGTGAAGCTATCACCTGTAGCTTACCAGATCAAAATCAGCAAAGGTCGACAAAACGCCACATTAAAGTGGGTCCACCGGAACCAAATTAAGTTGTACACTCCCCCCATGGGAATAGAAGGGGTGCTAGCCAGCACCGAATAGATAAAAACCCTAGCAAAAACCCAGAGGTACTAAGAAAATTCTTAAGTACCCTCAGCTGATCCCTTCCAGGAGACCAGTACGTTGCACCTAATATCTTTTATTCTCTTCCCAGCTACCAGATATACATCTGTTGTCACTAGTGATATCGTCCTGCGCTGTACTGATTAAAAATAAGAAAAACAGAAAAATAGTTGTCAAAACAATTTTTGTTTACGAATACAAATAACTGAAATAATCCAACAATCTCTGATTATGCGTTTCTGTAGGATGGAGTTCCTTTGGATGATCCTGACACTCTGCGCCCTGGTCAAAACCAACCCAGCAGACGTAATCACGAACGAACCCCCTACGGGAATCGTTCTCCGCGACGATCCAGGACTCCTCATAACTAACTGCAGAGTACACACGCAGAGGGTATATGTCCGCCTAGATGCAGAGAATGTGTACCGCCAACACATTCCACCTGCGGCGCATTTGAGTTGGGCCGGGGCTGACTGGACCAGCCAGGCAATTAAGCACGCCCAGCTAGACACTGCCCATATGTTGGCCCAACTCCAAAAGTTCACAGTAACCCAGTCAGAACTAGCTGAGCCCAGGCGAGAAAAACAATTCGTCGGGGCGCTACTATCGATAGGGGCAGCCGTAGGGTCACTATTTGCCCTAGGTACCACTGCCGTCAACGCAGTCAGTCTAGCCACAGTCAAGAGGAATGTTAGGGAGATTACTGAAGAGATGCCACTTATCCAGCAGCAGATGAAGGCACAGGCCCTTAGGTTGCAACATGTGGGAAAGTCTCTCCAGGACACTATTCTGGTGGTCAACACACACGCTACTCTCCTGAACAAAACTATCCTGTCTGTAGGAAAGCTAGCAGAGGTCATGAACCATGACTATGCCCATGTCCAATTGGTTTGATTGTTACTGGAGGATTTTCTCCGTGAAGTTAGCTCTTCTATGGACCACTTGGCCATGAATAGAATCCCCTCATATCTAGTGCCCCTCTCAATGGTGCACGACATATTGACCTCAGCTACTTCAACCACACTAAGGCCGTTACAATCACATTTGGCCTATAGTCTGGGGTCGGCCATCCCAATACACGTTGATGTTGATAGTAATGAAGTGGGTTTTCTACTGATGCTGCCGGTTGTTGAACTGGAGAATATCTATAGATTGAAAACGGTTCTCAATGTAGGATTTTGGCGCGACAGTACCCACGTAAAGATTGCCACGCCCCCAGTTGTAGCTTACCAGGAAAACAACCCAGATTTCTATCTCACCCCTAACCTGCTAATGTGTACTCTAACCAAAGATGTCCACTACCTTTGTCCTAGCAAACCATTTGTCAGGGATAACACTGAGCGTCTTTGTGGTATTAAAGCTATCACCAGCGAAGAACGCTGTAGAGCCAAACTAACAGCCAGGGATGGGGCCACCACCACACAAGTGGAGGTGGTAGGGAACCGATGGTTGGTCAACACACCGTTCGCGTCCGCCACTATGACTTACGAACGCCATGACTCCATCACCCAATTGAACCTCCCCAACCAGACTGTTTTTGTTACGGTACCAGAGGGGGCGATTATTCACGTAGACGACCTCGCTCTATACCACCTTCCCGACGACCGGATAGACACAGAGATTGAAATGCCGGACGCTTTTGCTAAACGTTCCCTTGAGTTACCACAAGCTATTCAATACCAAATCCAGTACGAGGGACCCATGACTGTTGATCTTAGCGTACTGGATGAGGCACTGTTAGTCGACCCGACTGACTACAGACCAAAAGATTGGTCTGTCGCCCGCTCTTGGACGGTGCCGGACAGTATCCTGACTGTTACCATGATCCTTGGTCTCATTTCCCTTGGCGTGTGCACCTACTACGTACACAGGCGCACACGTGCAATGGAAGACCTAATGAGGTCTTATACTAGGATCACCCGTGGGACGGAAGCGATCCCGATTTTTGTAAAGGTGGCAATGGATCCGGAAACCCTCTTACAGGGCCCAGTCCCAGCCTCCTCTCCCGAACTCGCTAGGTCAGCCCAGTAATGTCCCTAATGTAAGCTTTGGCCTTCAGGGGCCAAGTTTTTCCAAGTGCCTTAACTACCCACCTGCAAGTAGGATCAACCTAGACATGACATTAGAGACAATGCCATGATAGAGCTATTTAGCCAAGGCCTTGGACATATATAGAACATAGTCCATATTAGATGATTAAGGTGTGGTAGACATATTTTGTATACTTTTATGTTTTTATTCCAATTTTTCGTTTCATTACCTTTGACACTTAGGAAGCCTTAGAGCCAAGACGCCGCTCGTTTGGGGAGGAAATGTAATGATGTATTGCCTGAGTGTTGTGCGTTATTAACGTCTGCCAAGTTACTGCCTAGGTCCACTAACCGGGATAACCGGACGACGGGCCGGAACACAGAGCCACTGCCAGACCTCCTAGGTCCATTCTGGTGGTGATCCACAGCTTGCGGAAAGCCTACCAGGGTGAACCACCAAAGGGGGGGGGGGGGCTGCTCTGATGATCCACAGACCAGGACATCCGATGGTCATTCTTATGGTGGGTTGCAACATGCAGAATCATTCCAAGTTGAACCTACCAGAGGGGGACTGTCATGACTGTCCTGATCAGGTCAGGGTACAGGAGACCACCACCCTACAGATTATCTCCCAAACCCCCAACAGAGGAGGAGAGATCTAGGGGTCTGAAGATGTGGGGGTTTTATGACACCTCACGCCCATAATAAACTGAGGCCACAGAGAAATCCCTTTGTCCTAACAATGGAGAACTGGCCTCAGAACATTAAACATGCAATAAAGGGACTTTGGAACAATGGTTTCCGTCAGCCACAATGGTGGTTATGACGAAAAGTGGAATATTAAAATGTATGTAACTTTTGTATTTGTTTTTAAAGGTTAAGAGATGACGTTATTATGAAAACATTGTACCTTTAAGAGTTTTCCCAGTATATGCCTGATGTTTATACATTGTACGCTGTTTGGAAAATATCCAAATCAAACAGAATGTTTTGTTAAAGATGAAATGTGAAGTTAGTGTCTAAAATCGGATTTTTAGCCAAATCTAAGCCTTGCCCCTTTACTTGGTCCGCCCAGAGAATTGCCCTAAAGGCGGTTACACCCACTTCTGACCCGAGGGTATAAGACAGGAGAGTGAAGAATAAACATAGAAGACTATTGACCCCAAGCTGCAGCTAAGGTCTAACAAAGTCGACGAACCCCAAAACGAAACACAAGGTTGAAGACAAAGAAATATTTTTCTACACGAGCTACGGACGAGTAGCTGTGTCTAAGCGGGTGAATTCAAGCCGAACCACCCAGCCTCCACTCTCCATTGAATCGTGGTATCGACACCATTCGAGCCGAAGCTGTGAGCTCTGAGCTACAGAGCTGTCTGTCCTCAGAAGACCCCTTTCCGATCAAGGGTGAGGATCAGACCACTTAGCCAAGAAGGACACTGACATCGTGAGGACAACCAGAGAGTTGCGCCGGAGAATTGCGTCATTTAGAAGCCTAAAGGACCCACGCGGAGCTTCCCACCTGAGAACTCCAACACGTAATTACATCATTATATTCTGACCCATAAGAGCGGCAGTTCGGGGCAAGGCTAATTTTAAATAAGCATGGCTGACAAATGAACCCAAATGTATATTTCTCTCGTGTACTTCCTTTATTTCTCTCTCTTTAAAATCCCCATTTTGGGTAACACGCGCCATAGTGTGTTGGCCCGTTATACTAAGTCCTAATCAATAGCTAGACTGTGTTTTGTGTATGTGTATTTTTATCATCATTTTAGCTTGCTAGTAAATAAATAATCAACTAAGATTGGTGTGGTAAATTCATTGGTAAAGCCCGGGTCCGTGCAGATTCCCGGATTATGCGACGTTCAGATTATGAGACTGTAGAGGAAATTGATTAATTTAGCGACTGTTGTAAAATCGATATTCTGATATCCTTTGAGTTAATTTGGGAAATAGAAACTCAATCAAAACAATGTTCCCATGGTGCCCCAGGTTAATGAGTTAATAATTGCTTGATTCATTGCTTAATTCATTTAATCACGCAATTATAAACCGTTAATCATTCGATGAGCAACAGTCGTCACATTAACTAATACAACGTCACGACATCGGTGTCCTATAACAGGAGTGTGTCCGTCCGTCTGTGGAAACTAAGATCTAGCGTATAAGGTCTCTTCCATCTCTGGTGTGTGTGCTCTCTTCCGATATAAACCACCTGTCAGAGTCTATAACCTGTTTCTCCTTGCAGGGTGCCATGACTCTGTCTCTCCGTCCAGACTGACTCCTGACCATCTCATCCAGGGTCTGGACCAGCTGTCTGTCCGTCCAGACTGACTCCTGACCATCTCATCCAGGTTCTGGACCAGCTGTCTGTCCGTCCAGACTTACTCCTGACCATCTCGTCCAGGGTCTGGACCAGCTGTCTGTCCGTCCAGACTGACTCCTGACCATCTCGTCCAGGTTCTGGACCAGCTGTCTGTCCGTCCAGACTGACTCCTGACCATCTCGTCCAGGTTCTGGACCAGCTGTCTGTCCGTCCAGACTGACTCCTGACCATCTCGTCCAGGGTCTGGACCAGCTGTCTGTCCGTCCAGACTGACTCCTGACCATCTCATCCAGGGTCTGGACCAGCTGTCTGTCCGTCCAGACTGACTCCTGACCATCTCATCCAGGGTCTGGACCAGCTGTCTGTCCGTCCAGACTGACTCCTGACCATCTCATCCAGGGTCTGGACCAGCTGTCTGTCCGTCCAGACTGACTCCTGACCATCTCATCCAGGGTCTGGACCAGCTGTCTGTCCGTCCAGACTGACTCCTGACCATCTCATCCAGGGTCTGTACCAGCTGTCTGTCCGCCAGACGCACCTCCTCTCCTCTGCCGCTCTGAGGCATATGAAGTGGGTATGCTGTAGTGTACCACCAAGAGGGGGAAAGAGGGGTTAACGTAACATGGGGGGGGGGGGTGGAGGTTTCAACATGAAACGGTGTCAATAAAACAGACCACTACATCACCTAACACAACACAGTGGGGAGGACATGGAAAAACACTGCAGAGGAACTTTGGAGTTCTCAATCGAGACAGTAGAACAATGCGTAGGCTAACACAGAGGGAGAAGTCAAGACACATCCAATCAAGTGAGCCTACGATCCCACCAGGGGCAATTCATTTGGTTGCAGCTGAAACCAAATACAAGGTCATTCAGCAAGAGTATAAAAAAGAAGCAACATTGCAACACATGACATACAGTTCAAGGAAAATTCTACCCCAAAAATGTTTGGGGTATTTGTTTCATTAGTCCATTGTTGATATAGTTCCAAAATGCATCATACCGCCTGTATTTCTGTATTTTGAAAGTTATATATCTTTAAAATTGCTGAAATGCAAAACAGTTTGGGACTATATCAACAATGGAAACAAATACCAAAAGATGGAATTTTCTTTAAAGAAAGGCATACAGTATCAACCGGGCTTAATTGAACCAAAACACTGTGCACAGGACAGACAGTGAAGCTCTCCAATGTTTACCAGATGCTGTTGCTAAGGAATAGTCTGTATCTTCTATACCCTTGAACACTCACTACCCCTTACTTGATGGAAAGAACGTGGATAAAATCTGATATTTTTTTATAATCATATCTGTGTAGAATTAAATCTCTCTCCTGTTCTTAATTGTTGTGCTTAATTTATCCGGAAAGATACATTTAAACAGAGCCGACAGAGAGTGGTGTTTGTTCCAGCCATATGCTTTGTGTAAGCAAAGAAACAGACCAGACTGTATTCAGGAACAGCTGTGTTTAATACACACACACACACAAACACCAAGGCCACGTCGGGGCCCCTATCCATGTCATCTAGGATCAGTTTGGCCTTTCGGATCATAATGAATATAATTACATTGACAGCGGGAGAAGCTGATCCTAGATCAGCATGACTCCTATGGTAAGATGGCTTTATGAATCTGGGCCCTGGACTTGATGGATCGGCCCTCTGCCATGATAGGTCTCTGAATGGGCGGCCTGCTCTAATGCAGGAAACTTAAATCTGTTTTAACTCATTTGTACCAGCATGTCACAGAGGGAAAAAAACTCTACACCGACCTTTACTCCACACATAGAAACGCATACAAAGCTCTCACTCGCCCTCCATTTGGCAAATCTGACCATAATTATATCCTCCTGATTCCTGCTTACAAGCAAAAACTAAAGCAGGAAGTACCAGTGACTCGCTCAATACGGAAGTGATGCAGATGCTAAGCTACAGGACTGTTTTGGTAGCACAGATTCATCCGACGGCATTGAGGAGTATACCATATCAGTCACCGGCTTCATCAATAAGTGCATCGATGACGTCATCCCCACAGTGAACGTACGTACATACCCCAACCAGAAGCCATGGTGTTGCCAACAGGCAACATCCGCACTGAACTAAAGGGAAGAGCTGCCGCTTCAAGGAGCGGGACTCTAACCTGGACGCTTATAAGAAATCCCGCTATGCCCTCCTACGAACCATCAAACAGGCAGTGTCAATAAAGGACTAAAATCAAATCCTATTACGCTGGCTCTGACTCTCGTTGGATGTGGCAGGGCTTTCATACTATCACAGATTACAAAGGGAAACCCAGCAGTGAACTGCCCAGTTATTAAATCCTACTACACCGGCTTCAATGATCGTCGGATGTGGCAGGGCCTGAAAAAAGATATATTACGGACTACAAACGGAAGCCCAGCCGCGAGCTGCCCAGTGACACGAGCCTACCAGATGAGCTAAATGACTTCTATGCGTGCTTCGAGGCAAGCAACACTGAAGCATGCATGAGAGCACCAGCTGTTCCGGATGACTGTTTGATCAGGCTCTCCGTATCCGATGTGAGTAAGACCTTTAAACAGGTCAACATTCACAAGGCCGCAGGGCCAGATGGATTACCAGGACGTGTACTCAGAACATGCGCTGATCAACTGGCATTTGTCTTCACTGACATTTTCAACCTGTCCCTGACTATGTGTGTAATACCTACCTGTTTCAAACAGACCACCATAGTCCCTATGCCCAAGAACACCAAAGTAACCTGCCTAAATGACTACCGACCCGTAGCACTCACATCTGTAGCCATGAAGTTGCTAGACCCACTCCAAACCCTAGACCCACTCCAATTCGCATACCGCCCCAACAGATCGTCCGATGACGCAATCTCTAATGCACTCCACATTGCCCTATGCCACCTGGACATAATGAACACCTATGTGAGAAAGATATTCATTGACTACAGCTCAGCGTACAACACCAAAGTGCCCTCAAAGCTCATCACTAAGCTAAGGACCCTGGGACAAACACCTCCCTCTGCAACTAGATCCTGGACTTCCTGACAGGCCGCCCCCAGGTGGTAAGGGTAGGCAACAACACATCTGCCATGCCAATCCTCAAAACGGGGGCCCCTCAAGCGTGCGTGCTTAGTCCCCTCCTGTACTCCTTGTTCACCCATGACTGCGTGGCCAAGCACGACTCAAACACCATCATTAAGTTTGCCGAAGACACAATGGTGGTAGGCCTGATCACCGACAAAGATGAGACAGCCTATAGGGAGGAGGTCAGAGACCTGGCAGTGTGCTGCCAGGACAACAACCTCTCCCTCAAAGTGATCAAGACTAGAGGTCGACCAATTAAATCGTCATGGCCGATTTAATTAGGGCCAATTTCAAGTTTTCATAAGAATCGGTTTCCTGCCTTTTTGGACGCCGATTATGGCCGATTACATTGCAATCCACGAGGAAACTGAGTGGCAGGCTAACCACCTGTTACGCGAGTGCAGCGTCAAAAGGACCTTGTGGCTGCAAGGAGCCAAGCTAAGTTGCTAGCTAGCATTAAACTTATCTTATAAAAAACAATCAATCTTCACATAATCACTAGTTAACTACACATGCTTGATGATATTTATAGATTAACAAGCTTGTCCTGCGTTGCATATAATCAATGCGGTGTCTGTTAATTTATCATTGAATCACAGCCTACTTCAACTTCCCCAAACGGGTGATGATTTAACAAAAGCGCATTCGTGAATAAAGCACAATCGTTTCACAAATGTACCTAACCATAAACATCAATGCCTTTCTTAAAATCAATACACAGAAGTAGATTTTTTTAAACCTGCATATTTAGTTAAAAGAAATTCATGTTAGCAGGCAATATTAACTAGGGAAATTGTGTCACTTCTCTTGCGTTCAGTGCAAACAGAGTCAGGGTATATGCAACAGTTTGGGCCATTTGGCTCATTGCGAACTGTGTGAAGACCGTAATTAATTTGCCAGAATTTTACAAAATTATGACATAACATTGAAGGTTGTACAATGTAACAGCGATATTTAGACTTAGGGTTGTCACCCGTTCAATAAAATACGGAACGGTTCCATATTTCACTGAAATAAACGTTTTGTTTGTTCGAAATGATAGTTTCCGATTTTGACCATATTAATGACCAAAGGCTTGTATTTCTGTGTTTATTATATTATAATTAAGTCTATGATTTGATATTTGATAGAGCAGTCTGACTGAGCGGTGGTAGGCAGCAACAGGCTCGTAAGCGTTCACTAAAACAGCACTTTACTGCGTTTTGCCAGCAGCGCTTAGCAATGCTTGAATCACAGCGCTGTTTATGACTTCACGCCTATCAACTCCCGAGATTAGGCTGGCAATACTAAAGTGCCTATAAGAACATCCAATAGTCAAAGGTATATGAAATACAAATGGTATAGAGAGAAATAGTTAACGTGTCATAATTCCTATAATAACTACAACCTAAAACTTCTTAACTGGGAATATTGAACCACCAGCTTCATATGTTCTCATGTTCTGAGCAAGGAACTTAAACGTTAGCTTTTTTACACAGCACATATTGCACTTTTACTTTCTTCTCCAACACTGTGTTTTTGCATTATTTAAACCAAATTGAACATGTTTCATTATTTATTTGAGACTAAATCGATTTTATTTATGTATTATATTAAGTTAAAATAAAAGTGTTCATTCAGTATTGTTGTAATTGTCATTATTACAAATATATATATATATACAGTATATATATATATATATATATAAAAATTGCCCGATTAATCGGTATCCGCTTTTTTGGTCCTCCAATAATAGGTATCGGCGTTGAAAAATCATAATCGGTCGACCTCTAATCAAGACAAAAGACATGATTAACAGCATTTACCCCCAATACATAAGACTGCTGAACAGTTCATCAAATGGCTACCCAGACTATTTGCATTGACCCCCCTCTTTTCATGGTGCTGCTACTGGCTGTTTATTATCTATGCATAGTCACTTTACCCCTACCTACATGTACATATTACCTCAATTACCACGACTAACCTGTACCCCCGCACATTGACTCGGTACCGGTCCCCCTCTATATAGCCTCGTTATTGTTATTTTATTGTTACTCTTTTTTGTTTTACTGAAGTTTGTTCAGTAAATATTTGATCAACTCTTTATCTTTCTTAAAACTGCATGGTTGGTTATGGGCTTGTAAGTTAGCATTTCACCTGTTGTATTCGGGGCATGTGACAAATAACATTTGATTTGATTGGAAAAAACAGTACCTCTTCTCTCTGGGTTTACCTTCCCATGTTACTCACTTTCCACCTCCAAATGGGTAAAGGTTTTTTGAATGTATAGCCCCTGCCCCTCCTCTCACCTCACCTCAATAGGTCTCTCTATGCATCGACGCAGGACTCTAGCCCAGTGGGCCTTTCCAGCATGGAGGGGATGTTGGCGGTCGCGTGGAAGACGTACCTTTCTGCTCAGCTCCTTGTTGACCAGGTTGACTTCCCTATTGAAGAGACCATAGACATCCACCGTCTATGGTCCTCTTTATGGCCTGGAGAGGGAAGGGAGGGAAAGGGGAGAAAGAGAGAAAGAAACAGAGAGAGAGAGAAAGAGAGAGACAGACAAACAAGGAGAAAGTAAAGCAGAGGGTACCACTCTTAGAAAAAAAAGGTGCTCTCTAGAACCTAAAATGGTTATTCGTCTGTGCCCATAGAACCCTTTTTGGTTCCAGGTAGAACCCTACATGGAACCCAAAAGGGTTCTACCTGAAACAAAAAAAGTGTTCCTCCTGGAACCAAAAAGGGTTCTCCTTTAGGGACAGCCAAAGAACCCTTTTGGAACTCTTTTTTCTAAGTGTAGAGAGAGAGCGAGAAAGCGAGAGTGATAAACAGAGAGACAGAAAGAGTCAGAGTCAGAGAGAGTGTGTATTTACTCTGGAGTGTTTATCTCTGTTATAAAATGACTCCCAGACAGTACATGTTTGAGCATGAGAAAGTCCTTTACAGTGAGCTACATGCTGCTGGCTACCACATACACTAAGCTGTAAAAAGCACCAGAGGATGGGTTATCTACACAGGTTTGCTACTGTTGAAAAATAATATTCCCCAAGTATTAAAGTGATAGAACGGGAGATGCTGCATGGTCCACTTAGGAAAAATGTGCTTCTGTGCTGGCCAGCCGTACGGAAACACAAAGACAGTAGGTTTTATAAAGTAAAGGTATGGCTATGTAAAGTATATAGGGCTTTACTTCGTGATTCATAAAAGCCGTAGGTCCAGTATCGTGACAAGGAAACAACACACAAAGCGGATTTACCTTCTTTAGGAAAACAGCCCTAATGTTGGAAACATTAGCTATAGAACACAATATTTTATATCCAAGCTATATCCATTTTATATCCATGCTATATCCAAGCTATTGAACATAATATTTTACATACAGCAGGTTTTTAAAGCACCAAAAAGGTTGGTCTCCTTCGTGTTTTCCTTTTTGACATGGAAAAAATAATGTGATGCTGGTATCGTCACAGGCCTAAACACAAGTGGATTGGAGAAGTGAATGGGCATTTGAATGCAGGTGTGTGTGTGCGCGCATCTGTGTGCACCTGTGTGTGTGTGTGCATGCACGCTTGAGTGCTTGTGTGTGTGTGTGTGTACATGAGCGCTTCAGTATGTGTGTGTGCTGTACCTTGCTGGCAGACAGGTGCTTGAAGACATCTAGCAGCTGAAAGCCCTCCACCACAGTGATGACTGTCTCAAATGCTGTGCTGATCAGGTACTCCTCCGGATCCTTCACATCCGCACGGAACCCACCCACACACCCACACACCCACACCCAAATCAGGGGTTTTCTGGATCAAAAAGGGGCTTAGGTGGTGGGCGTGGCAGGGGGTGTGGCATGGGCGTGGCAATGGGCGTGGTTGACCCTTCAACACAGATTCATTTTAGAGAAAAATTGTGCATGCACTTTCCTACAGTTGAAAGTGCAGTGCCCAGCTGATAATCACCCCGATAATTGCCCTTGGAAACTGAACCGGAGACTATTACGCACTAAAACAAAGGTTGGTCAAAGTGTGTCAAATAAGTGAAAGTTACGAAAATTGTGTCAACTGTTAACTTCTTTGGGATAGGGGGCAGTATTTTCACGGCCGGATAAAAAACGTACCCGATTTAATCTGGTTACTACTCCTGCCCAGAAAGTAGAATATGCATATAATTAGTATATTTGGATAGAAAACACTCTAAAGTTTCTAAAACTGTTTGAATGGTGTCTGTGAGTATAACAGAACTGATATGGCAGGCCAAAACCTGAGAAGATTTTGTTGTCCTTCTGTTGCATCTCTATCAACATTACAGCATCTGTGCTGTAACGTGAAACTTTCTAAGGCTTCCATTGGCTCTCTAAAGCCGCCAGAAAGTGGAATGGGGTGTCTGCTGTCTCTGGGCAAAGTACAGCAGCAGAGTTTGTAAGTGGTCAGCCTGGGGACAGTGAGACTAGTGATGCGCAGTCACGAGAGCTCGCCATGTTTTTCTTTCAGTCTTTGAATGAATACAACGTCGCCCGGTTGGAATATCATCGCTATTTTACGAGAAAAATAGCATAAAAATTGATTTTAAACAGCGTTTGACATGCTTCTAAGTACAGTAATGGAATATTTTGAATTTTTTTGTCACGAAATCCGCTCGCGCGTTACCCTTTCGGATAGTGGCCTGAACGCACGAACATAACGGAGGTATTTGGATATAACTATGGATTATTTGGAACGAAAACAACATTTGTTGTTGAAGTAGAAGTCCTGGGAGTGCATTCTGACGAAGAACAGCAAAGGTAATCCAATTTTTCTAATAGTAATTCTGAGTTTAGGTGACCCCGAAGTTGGCGGATGTCAAAATAGCTAGCCGTGATGGCCGAGCTATGTACTCAGAATATTGCAAAATGTGCTTTCGCCGAAAAGCTATTTTAAAATTGGACATAGCGATTGCATAAAGGAGTTCTGTATCTTTAATTCTTAAAATAATTGTTATGGATTTTGTCAACGTTTATCATGAGTAATTTAGTAAATTCACCGGAAGTTTTCGGTGGGTATGCCAGTTCTGAACATCACATGCTAATGTAAAAAAGCTGTTTTTTGATATAAATATGAACTTGATTGAACAAAACATACATGTATTGTATAACATAATGTCCTAGGAGTGTCATCTGATGAAGATCATCAAAGGTTAGTGCTGCATTTAGCTGTGGTTTTGGTTTTTGTGACATATATGCTTGCTTGGAAAACGGCTGTGTGATTATTTGTGTCTATGTACTCTCCTGACATAATCTAATGTTTTGTTTCACTGTAAAGCCTTTTTGAAATCGGACAATGTGGTTAGATTAACGAGAGTCTTATCTTTAAAATGGTGTAAAATAGTTGATAGTTTGAGAAAATTGAATTGTGGTATTTTAGTTGGTTTTGTATTTCGCGCCATGCTATGCCATTGGCTGTTGGCTAGGGGTTCCGGAGGCGGAACGGGGTTCCGCTAGCGGAACGTCTGTCCTCAACAGGTTAAAACACTGTCCTATGTTCATTGTTTAGATTATTTATTAAAACACTCACTCCCTGAACTTGCTTCCAGACTCTCAGCCCACACGTTACAGAATAGCATCAGAGAGTGTTTTTTTATTACATTTTTTGTGTCAGAGTATGACGCCGGCCCGCTGGGCTCCCCTGCCTCAGCCGGCTTTCAGGTTTTCATGCCTCCGCCGGATCGCCAGGCTCCCCTGCCTCAACCGATCGGTCAGGTTCCCACGCCCCAGCTGACTCGACAGGTTCCCGTGCCTCAGCTGGCTGGCATGACAGGTTCTCGCGCATTAGCAGGGGTGACCGGTCCGCTCCTGGTCCCCGGGTTCGTCCCCTTTGACGGCGTCCTGCGGCTGGAGCCACGTGTCGGGGAGGGGGTACTATCACGTATACTCCCTCTCCGGCCTCTAGGTCATCAGGCTGCTGATTATCCCGCACACCTGTCACCATCGTCAAGCGCACCAGCGCCTCATGACACTCACCTGGACTCCATCATCTCCTTGATTATCTTCCCTATATCTGTCAGTCCCCCTGGTTCTTTCCTCAGGTGTTATTGACTCTGTTTTCATGTCGGTGCGTTGTTTGTGTTTTGTGTTCATTGTTTCTTTTATTTGTTAAAACACTCATTCCCTGAACTTGCTTCCTGACTCTCAGCGCACTCGTTACACCCACGGCCTTTATAAACACAACCAAATGATTCTTTTTTGCGATAGCATATATGAAATGTATTAATTACCCTGTTGGAATGTAGCAGTCAGAATGATGAGGCCCAGGGGTTCTAGTACTAAACAGACACACATGATTGATGATTTGGTGAAACGGTGACCCACACAAAACATGGATCAAACAGATTCTCACACATGTAAGTGAAAACTCTGTCACACACACACACACACACACACACACACACACACACACACACACACACACACACACACACACACACCACAGCGTATAGGCTTGTATTAATTGGACTAATAGTAATGTCCTGAGTGACTATGAAACACCTGGCCCTGAAACAAGCCCAGCTGTTTGTCTTGGCAACAACATCCCAATCCTACGACCTCCAGTGACCCCCATTCATCAACCACATCACACACACAGACCCTGTTTCCAAGACCCCGCTACCCCAGCGCAGGTTTGGGGAGGGGTGGCAGGGGGGCTAAACAGTCCCTTGAGGACCAGGTCACGCATGCACACACACACACACACACACACACACACACACACACACACACATCCACGTACGTATGCATGCACAGGAACACACACACACCATAACTCTGAATGACAATAAGGGGCGTTGCTGTATAAACCTGTATAGCTCTAGCTAGCCCATAGGGACCTAGAGAGGTCTCTTCACTGATAGATAGGTTATGTCCCAAATGGCATCCTATTCCCTACATAGTACACGATATTTGGTCCAGTTAGTGCACTATGTAGAGAATAGGGTAAAATTTGGATAGAAGTAGTCACTGCAGCATGGGTCATTCATCTAAAAGACATACCAACAATGCATTACAGTTTTTTCCAACTGCTTACAGACAAAATCTTTTCATGTCACACAATTTTTTAAACCTCTCACTCAAAGTGCAAAACTACACACTAAATATCCAAAACCATGAGCTTTTTCTCAGCATTTGACTCTCAGCCTTTGACTTTTTTCAAAACACTACACACAATTCTCTACCTAAAACACCAACATTTAACAGGAAGTGACTTGCTTTCCTTTTCCAAACACAACCAATCAAAATGCTACACTTATTCACCAGGTCACACACACACTCCTCACATGTGCAAACACTAGTTGCTTAACTGATCACTAACCAATCACTGCTTTACTGTAGTATAGGCCTATAAATAGGTCAAAGGTCAGATTACCTGTTTTGAACAATGGATGCCAACAATGGACAGAGAGCAAGAGGAGTAGGAGGGAGAGGCAGGGGACAACAACGAGGACAAATTCAAAGACAACGAGTTGGAAGAGGTGTAGGAGGAAGAGGACGAGGGCAAAGAAGAGAAGGAAGAAGAGCCATCTCTGATGAGATTAGGGCAACACTTGTTGATCATGTGATCAGCCACGGTTTGACCATGAGAGAGGCTGGACTGAGAGTCCAGCCCAACTTGAGTGGATTTACAGTGGCGTCCATAATTCGAACCTTCAGAAATGAGAACAGGTATGCAACTATCTAATGACTATTTTAGCATTACAGTAATGTACAGTAAAATATGTAAGATTGCATAAACATTTGTAACTCTAGCCATCCATTTACTGCACTGCATTGAATGAATGAGGTTGGTTATCATGCTGTACTAAATTTCTTTTGTACATTGTTTACAGTTCCTATGCTGAACACATACTGTGTTTGAATTCTGTAAAGAGTGGAAAGGCAAAGACATCATGGAGGGCGAGGACGCTTGTTTACAGATGTACAAGAGACTGCAATTATTATAAATATGGTTTTGGCCAACAATGCCATTAGGATTCGATAGATAAGAGCATATCTTGAATAATGACACCATATTTAACAACATCAATGCTGTCAGCCTGTCGACCATACAACGCATCCTCCAACAGCACCGAGTGACGATGAAACAACTTTACAAGGTGCCATTTGAGAGAAACTCTGACAGTCAAGAATATGCGACATGACTTTGTAGAGGTATGTATGCAACACTACTTCCAGTACTTCAGACATACCATATTTACTCATCTGTATATCCTCTTGTCTGTTACAGAGTATTGGAGCTGGATGCCCATGTATTTCGCCATGAATTTATTTATGTGGATGAGGTTGGCTTCAACCTCACCAAAACCAGGCGCCGCGGAGGGAATGTAATAGGACAGAGGGCAATTACCAATGTCCCTGGACAGCGTGGGGGTAATATAACTATGTGTGCTGCCATCACTCAAAACGGGGTCCTCCATCACAATGCCACACTGGGTCCGTACAACACCGGCCATATGCTCACTTTTCTGAATGCAATTTACACAATGCTTGTCCCTGATCCAGATCAGGAGCCTGCTAGATTTGTGGTTTTATGGGACAATGTTAGTTTTCACCGGGCTGTTCTGGTCCAAAACTGGTTTGCCACCCATCCCCCATATTCACCTTTTCTAAATCCCATAGAGGAATTCTTCTCAGCCTGGCGCTGGAAAGTGTATGATTGTCAACCCTATGCCCGCATGCCGCTTCTCCAGGCAATGGAGGACGCATGTGGGGACATAGAGGTTGCCTCCGTCCAAGGTTGGATACGCCATGCTAGGAGATACGTTTTCTCTTGCCAAACAGCGAGGGAAGTATCTTGTGATGTGGACGAAGTATTGTGGCCAGACCCAGCCCGGAGAAGAGATGAAGTGTAGCTTAGCACTGGTGACTGCCACTCCCCTACCAATTCCTGGACTGCCCCCCCGGGACCCCACACACACAATTGTATTCTTTACTGTATTCTAAAGAATATACTTTTGGTTTACATATGTTTATGGTTTTGTTGTATGCTACTGTATACAACAGTAATGTTTGGCCTAATAAATATTTTCTGTTTCTACATTGCATTGGTGTTTACAGTGTACTTATTACCCCTCTCAGCAGATTACTTTCACTGTAGAACATTGTATTGGAATGTAGATATAAGCCTATGAAAGACCAAAGAGCTTTAGATTTAGAACAACAGTGTTAACATGGTATATCCAAAAATGTACTATTATGAAAGCAGTGTTTGCCATTTGATGCAAATGCTTAATTCTGACATGTGTTTATGGCATTTTGAATGCAGTGTTACATTTTGAAGGAGATGTGAGGCATTTTGTGTGTGCAGTTTTGGGAATTGTGTGTAGAGTTTCGAAAAAAAGGAGACAGTTTTGAAAACGTGTGTAAGCAGTTGGAAAAAACTGTAATGCTGTGTGTCAGAGAGGTGAGGACAGAGTCCAGCGTCTAAACTAGCATTGATCCCAACTCCTACACCATCAAGCCACTGACATAATGTAAGTATTAGGCTAAGCTTGGAATTAGTGTGTGGTGTGGCAGTGGTGTGAATACATCTGTTTACTACAGACGGACGCAACTAAGTATAGGCCTATACCAGACGACAAAGTAGAATGAGACCAGACATGTCACCGGATGTCTACAGACTATCATTGACAGTCACAACTAGGAAGAACGCAACAGTAGGCAGAAGTAAAAAGGCTTCTATAGATAGAAACTACAGTATTAGCACAAACATGTCAGCAGTATTACGTCTACCCAATCCAAACAGACGGACCTGTTGTAGCCGTTGTACCAGGAGGTGGTCTGACAGACAGACAGTGCAGACAGGTAGAGCAAGAGAGAGAGAGACAGGCAGACAGACAGAACATCAGACAGTACAGAGAGAGAGACAGGCAGGCAGACAGACAGAACATCAGACAGTACAGACAGAGAGAGAGAGACAGGCAGACAGACAGACAGAACATCACAGTACAGACAGACAGCGGTACCTGTTGTAGCCATCATGCCAGGAGGTGTTTAAACAAAGAGACAGGCAGGCAGACAGACGGTTACTGGCGCAACGCTCCTACCAGCCAGGCTACTTGCCGCCCCAGACAGCACAGACAGGGCAGACAGACAGGACCTGTTGTAGTCATCATGCCAGGAGGTACTCTTTAGGATGCCCTTGCGAACGTGTTGGAGGATCTGCAGGCTGCGTCCGAAGGTGGCCTCCATCTCCAGCAGGCTGCGGGTAACCTCCGCCCCCCAGCGCCCGGCCAAGCAGGGTAGGGGAATCTGCTCACCCTCCTCCCGCCTGGCAAACGGCTGCTGGCAGTCACACACCTGGGAGAGGAGAGGAGAGGAGAGAGGGTTAGGGGGCGGTTGGCAGTCACACACCTGGGAGAGGAGAGGAGAGGAGAGAGGGTTAGGGGGTGGTGGGCAGTCACACACACACACACGAGTTGAACACACAAACGTGAACGCACACACACGTGAGCACATGCATACACACAAACACATGGATCAGCATTGTGGCAGCACAGTGTGACAGTATAATCATAGGGAGGGAGGGAGGGAGGGAGGTAGGGATGGAGGGAGGGAGGGCAAATAGAAAGTGATGGTCATGGGGAGAGAAAATACAGTAAACAGAAAGAAGTGTGAGACTGAGACATGTAGTGAATGTGGAGAATTTAGTAAAGGAGAGATGAAGTTGATGGCACTGTATGAATATTTACACTTATTTTAATAGGCGATCGGAACTTGGCTGGGTGTGTGTGGTGTGTGTAAATGTGTTTCTGTGTGTCAAATCAAGTCAAAGTTTATTGGTCACATACACAGTTTAACAAGTGTTATAAAAACTGTGGGACGAATACAATTAACAACCCAAACAGCACTGTATTAGTATCAAAACCCCAACTAGCTCTCACAGTCTCATGTCAGAATTAGACGTTCATCCATGTTTCTCAAACGCTGCTCCAAGTGTCCAACTTCGAAGTGTTTAAGGTTAAGTTAAGGCATCTGAAATCTTAAGGTTAGGTATTAACTCTGTATGGTTAAGGTAAGGGTGAAGGTTAGGTATTAACTCTGTATGGTTAAGGTAAGGGTGAAGGTTAGGCATTAACTTCGTAAGGTTAAGGCAAGGGTGAAGGTTAGGTATTAACTCCGTATGGTTAAGGTAAAGGTTAAGGTAAGGTATTAACTCAGTATGGTTAAGGTAAGGGTGAAGGTTAGGTATTAACTCCGTATGGTTAAGGTAAGGGTGAAGGTTAGGTATTAACTCCGTAAGGTTAAGATAAGGGTGAAGGTTAGGCATTAAGTCCATAAGGTTAAGGTAAGGGTGAAGGTTAGGTATTAACTCTGTATGGTTAAGGTAAAGGTTAAGGTTAAGTATTAACTCCGTATGGTTAAGGTAAGGGTGAAGGTTAGGTATTAACTCCGTATGGTTAAGGTAAGGGTTAAGGTTAGGTATTAACTCCGGTGGCCGGTTTCCAGGTCATTTCCCAATGTACTCAGTGTAGGAATGATGGACGTCAAATACTGACTTCACTTGTATCATGGGTGACCAGGCTGAAAATGCCATCTCTACATATCTACACTGGAAGAATTTACACTAGATCTACTAGGAATGATACGTACCGCACTAGATCTACTAGGAACGATATGTACAGCACTAGATTTACTAGGATTATATGTACAGCACTAGATCTACTAGGAACGATATGTACAGCACTAGATCTACTAGGAATGATACGTACAGCACTAGATCTACTAGGAATGATATGTACAGCACTAGATCTACTAGGAACGATATGTACAGCACTAGATCTACTAGGAATGATATGTACAGCACTAGATCTACTAGGAATGATATGTACAGCACTAGATCTACTAGGAATGATACGTACCGCACTAGATCTACTAGGAATGATATGTACAGCACTAGATCTACTAGGAATGATATGTACAGCACTAGACCTACTAGGAATGATATGTACAGCACTAGATCTACTAGGAATGATACGTACAGCACTAGATCTACTAGGAATGATATGTACAGCACTAGATCTACTAGGATTATATGTACAGCACTAGATCTACTAGGAATGATATGTACAGCACTAGATCTACTAGGAATGATATGTACAGCACTAGATCTACTAGGAATGATACGTACAGCACTAGATCTACTAGGAATGATATGTACAGCACTAGATCTACTAGGAATGATACGTACAGCACTAGATCTACTAGGAATGATACGTACAGCACTAGATCTACTAGGAATGATATGTACAGCACTAGATCTACTAGGAATGATACGTACAGCACTAGATCTACTAGGAATGATACGTACAGCACTAGATCTACTAGGAATGATATGTACAGCACTAGATCTACTAGGAACGATATGTACAGCACTAGATCTACTAGGAATGATATGTACAGCACTAGATCTACTAGGAATGATACGTACAGCACTAGATCTACTAGGAATGATATGTACAGCACTAAATCTACTAGGAATGATATGTACAGCACTAGATCTACTAGGAATGATACGTACCGCACTAGATCTACTAGGAATGATATGTACAGCACTAGATCTACTAGGAATGATATGTACAGCACTAGATCTACTAGGAATGATACGTGCAGCACTAGATCTACTAGGAATGATATGTACAGCACTAGATCTACTAGGAATGATATGTACAGCCCTAGATCTACTAGGAATGATAAATACAGCACTAGATATACTAGGAACGATATGTACAGCACTAGATCTACTAGGAACGATATGTACAGCACTAGATCTACTAGGAACGATATGTACAGCACTAGATCTACTAGGAACGATACGTACAGCACTAGATCTACTAGGAATGATATGTACAGCACTAGATCTACTAGGAATGATACGTACAGCACTAGATCTACTAGGAATGATATGTACAGCACTAGATCTACTAGGAATGATACGTACAGCACTAAATCTACTAGGAACGATATGTACAGCACTAGATCTACTAGGAATGATATGTACAGCACTAGATCTACGAGGAATGATACGTACAGCACTAGATCTACTAGGAATGATACGTACAGCACTAGATCTACTAGGAATGATACGTACAGCACTAAATCTACTAGGAACGATATGTACAGCACTAGATCTACTAGGAACGATATGTACAGCACTAGATCTACTAGGAATGATATGTACAGTACTAGATATTTAAGAGTAAGCTATGTCAAGAACCCAGTATATCAATAAATATGCGGCGTGTATAAACAGTAACTGAAGTACAATATCGGGAATACAGTATTTAAATACACAGCGTGAAATGGGAAGTGACCAGTGGTTCAATGTCTATAACATGGGACAGCAGCATTGGCTGTGAGTGTGTGTGTGTGTGTGTGTGTGTGTGTGTGTGTGTGTGTGTGTGTGTGTGTGTGTGTGTGTGTGTGTGTGAGGGTGCGGTCTGCACAACGCATCACCGGGGGCAAACTACCTGCCCTCCAGGACACCTACAGCACCCGATGTCACAGGAAGGCCAAAAGGATCATCAAGGACAACAACCACCCGAGCCACTGCCTGTTCACTCCGCTACCATCCAGAAGGCGAGTTCAGTACTTGTGCATCAAAGCTGGAACCGAGAGACTGAAAAACAGCTTTTATCTCAAGGCCATCAGACTGTTAAATAGCCATCACTAACATTGAGTGGCTGCTGCCTACACTGAGTCCCAATCACTGGACACTTTAATAAATGGATCACTAGTCACTTTAATAATGCCACTTTACATATCTTACATTACTCATATCACATGTAAATACTGTATTTTATACCATCTACTAAATCTTGCCTATGCCGCTCGGCCATCGCTCATCCATATATTTATATGTACATATTCTCATTCACCCCTTTAGATTTGTGTGTATAAGGTAGTTGTTGGGAAATTGTTAGATTACTTGTTAGATATTGCTACACTGTCGGAACTAGAAGCACAAGCATTTCGCTACACTCACATTAACATCTGCTAACCATGTGTATGTGACCAATCAAATTTGATTTGATTTGAATGTGTGTGTGTGTGTGATAGCTTGTGTGTGTGTGTTTTGTGTCAGTGAGTGTGCATCACCTGGTAGACGTGATGGCTGTTCAACAGTCTGATGGCCTGGTTATAGAAGCTGTTTTTTAATCTCTCAGTCTTGACTTTGATACACACCTTTGAGGGGCCCTGTGTTGAGGATCAGTGTGGCGTAGGGGTTGTTACCTACCCTCACCACCTGGGGTCGGCCCGTCAGGAAGTCCAGGATCCAGTTGCACAGGGCGGAGGTTCAGACCCAAGGTTAGTGACGAGTTTGGAGGGCACTATGGTGTTCAAAGCTGAGCTGTACTCGGTGAACAGCATTCTCTCTGAGGTATTCCTCTTGTCCAGGTGGGATAAGGCGGACTGTTGGGGCGGTATGCCAATTGGAGAGGGTTATGGGTGTATGGTGGAGGTGATATGGTCCTGGACTAGACCTCACCTCTAGCAGGTCTTTGCATTGACCAGAGAAAAGATGCTGGTCTGGTCCAGGACCAAGCATTTACAAGAATACCTGAGACAGAAAGAAAGAAAGAAAGAAAGAAAGAAAGAAAGAAAGAAAGAGAGACAGAGAGGGGGGGAGAAGAAAAGAGAAAGAAAGCTACAGAAATGTAAGCTGTCTTTCATTCTTTCAAACAGTTCACCATCGCGTCCATACGAGTAAGGGATAAGTTCAAAAATGATCTGTCATTGGCATAATTGCATTCTTCCAAACTTCTATATGGCAGCGGGGTGTTTTTCAGATTGCTTTTCACACTTCATTCTTTTCCTGATGGAAAGATAATCCCTAGCGCAGCTTTTCAGACACAAACGTTTCCGTTAGCGCTGGGAAAATGGAACCTGGGTCAGAGAGGCGGAGGCCGTGAGAAGAGACTGGAGCGCATAGGGCTACACCACGCACGCACGCACACACACACAGCACACACACACACACAGCGCACATATATATGGCCAAGGCATGAGCGATGGAGAGCGAGTCACACACGCGCACACAAACGTCACAGCCAGGTATGAGGGATGGAGAGAGCTTACAGGGAGATATGGACCCAAGTCTGGCTTGTAGGGGGTTTGAGGTGTTCACAACAGAACAGGGAACGATTGGAGCCAAGGTGGGGGGGAGGGGGTTAACATCTGTGAGTCTCTCTCCCTCCCTCTCTCCTAACTTCAGATGAAAGAGAGTCGTTTGAAGTTTAGAAGGCTTTATTCCTCCAATGAGTCAGATGAAACGCTAGCTGATGTGGGTGTGTAGCACAGTATTCATCATCTCAATGATACCTTTAGCGCCTGGACGGCCCGGGTCGGGGCCCTCGCTAGCTGCTTTCCTCATTCTGGAGGAAATGAACTTCAGCAGCACCCTACAAATACTACAGCCGCCAGAACCCTGGCCGTCTTTGAAAAACACAAGGCTGTGTTTCACACTGCTTAATATCACATTCTTCTTTAAACACAGTGCATGAAAGGGAGCACTGTGTGGTATGAGAATTCATTCAGCTGATGAGACGTTCCGTCTCATAGAATTTGAATAGGCATTTTTTTTTTGTTCTAGCCTGCTACGTGCAGCGAAACATATTTATATAAGCTCGCAAATCAGTGGAAGTACGAAGCAACATTCTTCCCTCCGAATGAAATCAGTTAGGCGCCAGACTGGTCCCACTGTCTGTCTGATGAGAAGATCCAATAAAAAGAGAGAAGACTGGACCAACCGTACTGCAGTATGGCTCTGTAGCTATTCTGGGACCAGCACGGTGCGTGATGTCACTGACGTGTTGTTAGTCTCACCGGCTGTGTGGAACACGCACGCAACCACACGCACGCAACCACACGCCTGCAACCACACGTCTGCAACCACACGCCTGCAACCACACGTCTGCAACATGAAGGTCAGTCAGTGACGCAGGAATACATCGCACCCCCCCCCCCCCCCCCCCATGTTATCTGTGTGTTTATTCAGTTTGTTGTGCCACCCTGGTTCGGGTCACGTCCCTACAGCCTCCGTGACCCGGCATCTGAACAATAGCACGGCCGTTCGCAGGTCAGTCCACGTTCCACCAGCTGTGTACTGTGATAAGCCTGGAGGGCCAAGAAGAAAGAGAGTAACAGACACACACACACACACACACACACACAGAAACAAACACACGCGAGCACTCTGTCAAAACGAGACAAACGGTTCACCGTGTTTAAAATAGATGTGATTAGCGTCAGCCTCGGAGACACAACAGCATCATCTCACACCACCAAACCACAACAGACTGAAGAAGGTGTGAAAACCAAGATAAACAATGCAGAGAGCTGCTAGGAGCCGAGGACAGGCATCATCCAGGCTTTCTGGGGCAAAAGCGCAGACAGTGCTCTAGAACTACAAGGGCCTGAAAAAGAACCCCCCCCCACCCCACCAAGGACCTTTTCATTTATTTAGGGAGGAGGAGAGTTGACCATTTTCTTTCCTTTAACCCGAGATGAACTCTGAGGAATCGCCTTTATCAGTAGGTCATCTCTACATCAAACAGCCAGGCGTATTCCATTCATTCATCTGTCAGGGTGAGGGAGAAGGGGCACTACGGCGCACACACACACACACACACACACATACACCTCTACAAAGACACTACAAAAGGTTAAACCTGATGAGGGATAAAGTGGTCTGTGCCTGCTGCCTGTCTCTGATGTGCTGCTGCTGCGCTTTTTAAAGGCATTGTCTGTCTTTCTGTCTCTCCGTCTGGGAAATGTAACAAAATAGACCTAATGATTAAATAAACAGGAGGTGAACCCGTGTGTGTGTGTGGGGGGGGGGCTCTGTGTGTGTGTGTGTGTCAGAGAAAGACAACCGAGAGACAAAGAGAGCAGATGAAGGAGAGAGGAAGATGAAAAGAAAGAGATAGTGACAGAGAAGAAAAAAGAAAGGCGATAAAAAGGTTGAAAATGGGAGGCGGGAAAGAAAACGCAGAGTAAGAAAAAGAAGGTTAAGTGATGGGAGAGAGAGAGAGAGAGAGAGAGAGAGAGAGAGAGAGAGAGAGAGAGAGAGAGAGAGAGGGATGAGAGAAGAGAGAGAGAGAGAGAGAGAGACATAGAGAGAGAGAGAGACAGCCTCAGAGTGATATCTGACTGGAGGAGAGAGAGAGAGAGAGAGAGAGAGAGAGAGAGAGAGAGAGAGAGTGTAGGGGGGAGAGTATGAGAGAGAGAGAGAGAGGGAGAGGGAGGGAGAGAGTGAGTGGGGGAGAGAGAGAGCGAGAGAGAGCGATCAAGAGCAAGAGAGAGAGAGAGAGAGAGAGAGAGAGAGAGTGGGGGAGAGAGAGAGAGAGAGAGTGAGTGGGGGAGAGAGAGAAAGAGAGAGAGAGTGAATGGGGGAGAGAGAGAGAGAGGGAGTGGGGGAGAGAGAGAGAGAGAGTGAGTGGGGGAGAGAGAGACAGAGAGAGAGTGGGGGGAGAGAGAAAGATGTATCAGCACTTCTTTACCTAGCACCTCTCCCTTCTCCTCCTCTCTCCTATCCTCGCCTAGCCAGGGAAGACTGTCTTGAGATAGGAGTTGGAATGTGATTCATTTTTTAAAGGTGGTTATCTTGCAGACAGAGAGGCATTTTCAGTTCAAGGTCCCTCCTTGAAGTTAAACGAAAAGTGAAAAGACACTACTACTTCAACTGAAACATTATTGGCTGTAAACAGTTCCAACTACCCACTCTTGTACTTAACTGGTATCCTGGAAAATAACACACAACGTCATTGCAGCAGCTCAGTCTGATGCTAAGATACAGTCGTGGGTGATGTGACTAGTGTGTTAGACCTGGCTAGCCTCCATGATGATAAACCAGGGATAGTGACTTCCTACTGACATGCATGTGAATGCCTACACAAACCCTGTGTAAGACACTACAAGGTTATAGGAGGCCAGAGAAGGGATCACAGAATCTCCGTTTAAACCTGCTTCTAACATGCGTCCTTTGTTCTGATCTTGTCCACATTCTGATTGTGCCCACACCTTTAGCCAGGTGGAGACGATTAAAAGACGCATCGTGAACTGATGTTGATCAGATCTTCTAAGTGTAAACGGGCACGATCAGAGACGAAGGACGCATGTTAGCGTCCGGTATAAACGGGGCTAGAGAGATCAGCATCGGTGAGAAAATGCTGAACGAGTCACGAGTAGACGCATACACAGTATGTCTCTATCTACGGTTCCTTTGCCTGTACCCCCTCCCACCATAATAGACTAGGGGTACAGAGGAGTATAAGAGAGTTAATGCTGCAGTCATCAGCTATGCTATGGGGCCTCTTCCCACCCACTGATCAGGAACTAAGCACCATCTTTAATTGGGTGGATGGGGTCGATCGCCCATACGGACAGCAGGGGCCCTGAGAAGTATTGGAGATGTGTGTGTGTGTGTGTAAGTATATTAGAATCATTTGGCCTCTGCGCTACCAGTGAAATGAGCTGGGCCAGGGGCTCTCAGAGCAATCACACATCACACACCCTGCCGGTCATAATGAAGTGACGCTAGCCTAGTCTGGTGTGTGCGTACATACAGCATGCATGGGTGTACAGTGTGTGTGAGCGTACGTACAGCATACAGTTGAAGTCTGACGTCTACATACACCTTTGCCAAATACATTTCAACTCAGTTTTTCACAATTCCTGACATTATCCTAGTAAAAATTCACTGTTTTAGGTCAGTTAGGATCACAACTTTAGGATGATTTATTTCAGCTTTTATTTCATTCATCACATTCCCAGTGGGTCAGAACTTTTTACATACACTCAATTAGTATTTGGTAGCATTGCCTTTAAATTGTTTAACTTGGGTCAAACGTTTTGGGTAGCCTTCCACAAGCTTCCCACAATAAATTGGGTGAATTTTGGCACATTCCTCCTGACAGAGCAGGTGTAACTGAGTCAGATTTGTAGGCCTCCTGGCTCGCACACACACATTTTCAGTTCTGCCCACAAATTTTCTATAGGATTGAGGTCAGGGCTTTGTGATGGTCACTCCAATACCTTGACATTGTTGTTCTTAAGCCATTTTGCCACAACTTTGGAAGTATGCTTGGGGTCATTGTCCATTTGGAAGACGCCATTTGCGAACAAGTTTTAACTTCCTGACTGATGTCTTGAGAAGTTGCTTCAATATATCCAAATAATTTTCCTGCCTCAAGATGCCATCTATTTTGTGAAGTGCGCCAGTCCCTCCTGCAGCAAAGCACCCCCACAACATGATGTTGCCACCCCCGTGCCTCACAGTTGGGATCGTGTTCTTCGGTTTTCAAGCCTCCCCCTTTTTCCTCCAAACATAACGATGGTCATTATGGCCAACCTGTTCTATTTTTGTTTCATCAGACCAGAGGACATTTCTCCAAAAAGTACAATCTTTGTCCTTATGTGCAGTTGCAAACTGTAGTCTGGCTTTTTTATGGTGGTTTTGGAGCAGTGGCTTCTTCCTTGATTTCAGGTTATGTTGATATAGGACTCGTTTTACTGTGGATATAGATACTTTTGCACCTGTTTCCTCCAGCATCTTCACAAGGTCCTTTGCTGTTGTTCTGGGATTGATTTGCACTTTTCGCACCTATGTACGTTCATCTCTAGGAGACAGAACGCGTCTCCTTCCTGAGCGGTATGACGGCTGCGTGGTCCCATGGTGTTTATACTTGCGTACAATTGTTTGTACAGATGAACGTGGTACCTTCAGGCATTTGGAAATTGCTCCCGAGGATGAACCAGACTTCTGGAGGTCTACAATTTGTTTCTGAGGTCTGATTTCTTTTGATTTTCCCATGATGTTAAGCAAAGAGGCACTGCGTTTGAAGGTAGGCCTTGAAATACATGCACAGGTACACCTACAATTGACTCAAATTATGCAATTTAGCCTATCCGAAGCTTCTAAAGCCATGACATAATTTTCTGGAATTTTCCAAGCTGTTTAAAAGCACAGTCAACTTAGTGTATATAAACTTCTGACTTACTGGAATTGTGATACAGTGAATTATAAGTGAAATAATCTATCCGTAAACAATTGTTGGAAAAATTACTTGTGTCCTGCACAAAGTAGATGTCCTAACAGACTTGCCAAAGTTTGTTAACAAGAGATTTGTGGAGTGCTTGAAAAACGAGTTTTAATTACTCCAACCTAAGTGTATGTAATCTTCCGACTTCAACTGTATGTGTGCGCATGCGTGCGAGTACATCATGTATATGAGTATATCTAGCAAGCCAAGGTGTGTGTGTGTGTGTGTGTGTGTGCGTGTCCTACTCCTAACTTGTGGTGCAGCTGTGAGGCATGCAGGTAAAGCTTCTTCCAGGCCAGACAGCGCTGGATGCAGTCATTGAGGGTCTACTTGCTGGAGACCACGTATCACTGGAATATCCTGCCCAGGGAGATCTCTCGGCAGCACAGCCGAATGGTCGCATTGCTCATCAGTCATAACAATAACACAGAAAATATCGACAACAACAACAGAGAAAAGATGCAAGACAACACATAGAAGGGCTTGTGTAACACAGTGCATTCGGAACAGTTTGCTACGTTACTACCCTATTCAAAAATTGATTAAATTGTCCCACCCATCAATCTACACACAATACCCCATAATTACAAAGGGAAAACAGGTTTTTAGACAAATCACATTTACATAAGTATTCAGAACCTTTGCTCAGTACTTTGTTGAAGCACATTTGGCAGCAATTACAGCCTTGAGTCTTCTTGGGTATGATGCTACAAGCTTGGCACACCTGTATTTGGGGAGTTTCTCCCATTCTTCTCTGCAGATCCTCTCAAGCTCTGTCAGGTTGGATGGGGACTGTTGCTGCACAGCTATTTTCAGGTCACACTAGATATGTTGAATCAGGTTCACGTCCGGGCTCTGGCTGGGCCACTCAAGGACATTCAGAGACTTGTCCCAAAGCCAATCCTGCATTGTCTTGGTTGTGTGCTTAGGTCGTTGGAAGGACCTAAGTGCTCTGCAGCAGGTTTTCATCAAGGATCTATCTGCACATTAATCTTTCCCTCAATCCTGACTAGTCTCCCAGTCTCTGCTGCTGAAAAACATCCCCAAAGCATGATGCTGCAACCACAATGCTTCACTGTAGGGATGGTGCCAGGTTTCTTGACACTTGACATTCAGGCCAAAGAATTCACTCTTGGTTTCATCAGACCAGAGAATCTTGTTTCTCATTGTATGAGTTCTATAGGTGCCTTTAGGCAAACTCCAAGCGGGCTGTGAGGTGCATTTTACAGAGGAGTGGCTTCTGTCTGGCCACTCTACCATGATTGGAGGAGTGCTAGAGATGGTTGTCCTTCTGGAAGGTTCTCCCATCTCCACAGGGGAACTCTGGAGCTCTGTGATCATCGAGTTCTTGGTCACCTCTCTGACCAAGGCCATTCTCCCCTGATTGCTCAGTTCGACCGGGTGGCCAGCTCTAGGAAGAGTCTTGGTGGTTCTAAACTTCTTCCATTTAAGAATGATGGAGGCCACTGTGATCTTGGGGACCATCAATGCTGCAATAATGTTTTGGTACCCTTCCCCAGATCTGTTCCTTGACAAAATCCTGTCTCGGAACTCTACGGACAATTCCTTCGACCTCATGGCTTTGTTTTTGCTCTGACATGCACTGTGAACTGTGGGGCAGTATATATACAGGTTTGTGCCTTTCCAAATCATGTCCAATCAATAGAATTTACCACAGGTGGACTCCAATCAGGTTGTAGAAACATCGCAAGGATGATCAATGGAAACAGAATGTACCTGAGCTCAATTTCGAGTCTCATAGCAAAGGGTTTGAATACTTATGGAAATAAGGTATTTCTGTTTTTTAATTTTTATACATTTGCAAAAATGTAATGTAACAAATGTGGAAAAAGTCAAGGGGTCTGAATACTTTCCGAATGCACTGAATTATAATTTTATAATGTATTTAACCTTTATTTAACTAGGCAAGTCAGTTAAGAACAAATTCTTATTTACAATGACGGCCAACCCCAGCCAAACCCTCCCCTAACCGGGACGACGCTGGGCCAAATTGTGTGCCGCCCTATTGGACTGAGTACATGTGTGTTATGTATAAAGGACCTTCAGATCTGTCTTGGTCAGGTGACTACTAGACCTACAGGGCCACTACTACAATGAAGTAGCCTCACCAGGAGAAACTCAGGGCCCCTACCACCATGACGTAGCCTCACCAGGAGAAACTCAGGGCCTCTACTACCATGAAGTAGCCTCACCAGGAGAAACTCAGGCCCCTACCACCATGACGTAGCCTCACCAGGAGAAACTCAGGACCTCTACTACAATGAAGAAGCATCACCAGGAGAAACTCAGGGCCCCTACTACCATGAAGTAGCTTCACCAGGAGAAACACAGGGCCCCTACTACCATGAAGTAGCATCACCAGGAGAAACTCAGGGCCCTAGTTACCATGATGTAGCCTCACCAGGAGAAACTCAGGGCCCCTACTACCATGAAGTAGCATCACCAGGAGAAACTCAGGGCCCTAGTTACCATGACGTAGCCTCACCAGGAGAAACTCAGGGCCCTAGTTACCATGACGTAGCCACACCAGCAGAAACTCAGGGGCCCTACTAACCTTGACGTAGCCTCACCAGGAGAAACTCAGGGCCCCTACTACCATGACGTAGTCTCACCAGGAGAAACTCAGGGGCCCCGACTATCATGACATAGCCTCACCAGGAGAAACTCAGGGCCATAGTTACCATGACATAGCCTCACCAGGAGAAACTCAGTGCCCTAGATACCATGATGTAGCCTCACCAGGAGAAACTCATTGCCCTAGATACCATGGCGTAGCATCACCAGGAGAAACTCAGGGCCCCTACTACCATGACGTAGCCTCACCAGGAGGAACTCAGGGCCCCTACTACCATGACGTAGCCTTACCAGGAGAAAGTCAGGGTCCTAGTTACCATGACGTAGCCTTACCAGGAGAAATTCAGGGCCCTAGTTACCATGACGTAGCCTCACCAGGAAAAACTCAGGGCCTCTACTACCATGAAGTAGCCTCACCAGGAGAAACTCAGGGCCCCTACCACCATGACGTAGCCTCACCTGGAGAAACTCAGGGCCCCTACCACCATGAAGTAGCCTCACCAGGAGAAACTCAGGACCTCTACTACAATGAAGAAGCATCTCCAGGAGAAACTCAGGGCCCCTACTACCATGAAGAAGCATCTCCAGGAGAAACTCAGGGCCCCTACTACCATGAAGTAGCATCACCAGGAGAAACTCAGGGCCCCAACTATCATGAAGTAGCCTCACCAGGAGAAACTCAGGGCCCCTACTACCATGAAGTAGCCTCACCAGGAGAAACTCAGGGCCCCTACTACCATGATGTAGCCTCACCAGGAAAAACTCAGGGCCCTAGTTACCATGATGTAGCCTCACCAGGAGAAACTCAGTGCCCTAGATACTATGATGTAGCCTCACCAGGAGAAACTCAGGGGCTCTAGTTACCATGATGTAGCCTCATCAGGAGAAACTCAGGGGCCCTACCACCATGAAGTAGCCTCACCAGGAGAAACTCAGGGCCCTAGTTACCATGACGTAGCCTCACTAGCAGAAACTCAGGGGCCCTACTAACCTTGACGTAGCCTCACCAGGAGAAACTCAGGGCCCCTACTACCATGACGTAGCCTCACCAGGAGAAACTCAGGGGCCCCGACTATAATGACATAGCCTCACCAGGAGAAACTCAGGGCCCTAGTTACCATGACATAGCCTCACCAGGAGAATCTCAGGGCCCTAGTTACCATGATGTACTCTCACCAGGAGAAATTCAGGGCCCTAGTTACCATGACGTAGCCTCACCAGGAGAAACTCAGGGTCCTAGTTACCATGATGTAGCCTCACCAGGAGAAACTCAGGGCCCTAGTTACCATGATGTAGCCTCACCAGGAGAAACTCAGGGGCCCTAGTTACCATGACGTAGCCTTACCAGGAGAAATTCAGGGCCCCTACCACCATGACGTAGCCTCAACAGGAGAAACTCAGGGCCCCTACCACCATGACATAGCCTCACCAGGAGAAACTCAGGACCTCTACTACAATGAAGAAGCATCTCCAGGAGAAACTCAGGGCCCTACTACCATGAAGTAGCATCACCAGGAGAAACTCAGGGCCCCAACTATCATGAAGTAGCCTCACCAGGAGAAACTCAGGGCCCCTACTATCATGAAGTAGCCTTACCAGGAGAAACTCAGGGCCCCTACTACCATGACGTAGCTTCACCAGGAAAAACTCAGGGCCCTAGTTACCATGATGTAGCCTCACCAGGAGAAACTCAGTGCCCTAGATACCATGATGTAGCCTCACCAGGAGAAACTCAGGGGCCCTAGTTACCATGATGTAGCCTCACCAGGAGAAACTCAGGGGCCCTACCACCATGAAGTAGCCTCACCAGGAGAAACTCAGGGCCCTAGTTACCATGACGTAGCCTCACCAGCAGAAACTCAGGGGCCCTACTAACCTTGACGTAGCCTTACCAGGAGAAACTCAGGGCCCCTACTACCATGACGTAGCCTCACCAGGAGAAACTCAGGGTCCTAGTTACCATGATGTAGCCTCACCAGGAGAAACTAAGGGCCCTAGTTACCATGATGTAGCCTCACCAGGAGAAACTCAGGGCCCCTACTACCATGACGTAGCCTTACCAGGAGAAACTCAGGGCCCTAGTTACCATGATGCAGGCTCACCAGGAGAAACTCAGGGGCCCTAGTTACCATGACGTAGCCTCCCCAGGAGAAACTCAGGGCCCTAGTTACTATGACGTAGCCTCACCAGGAGAAACTCAGGGCCCTAGTTACGATGATGTACTCTCACCAGGAGAAACTCAGGGCCCTAGTTACCATGATGTAGCCTCACCAGGAGAAACTCAGGGTCCTAGTTAACATGATGTAGCCTCACCAGGAGAAACTCAGGGCCCTAGTTACCATGATGTAGCCTCACCAGGAGAAACTCAGGGGCCCTAGTTACCATGATGTAACCTCACCAGGAGAAACTCAGGGGAACTAGTTACCATGACGTAGCCTCCCCAGGAGAAACTCAGGGCCCTAGTTACTATGACGTAGCCTCACCAGGAGAAACTCAGGGCCCTAGTTACGATGATGTACTCTCACCAGGAGAAACTCAGGGCCCTAGTTACCATGATGTAGCCTCACCAGGAGAAACTCAGGGTCCTAGTTACCATGATGTAGCCTCACCAGGAGAAACTAAGGGCACTAGTTACCATGATGTAGCCTCACCAGGAGAAACTCAGGGGCCCTAGTTACCATGACGTAGCCTTACCAGGAGAAACTCAGGGCCCTAGTTACCATGATGTAACCTCACATGGAGAAACTCAGGGGCCCTAGTTACCATGACATAGCCTTACCAGGAGAAACTCAGGGGCCCTACTTACCATGATGTAGCCTCACCAGGAGAAACTCAGGGCCCTAGTTACCATGATGTAGCCTCACCAGGAGAAACTCAGGGCCCTAGTTACCATGATGTAGCCTCACCAGGAGAAACTCAGGGCCCTAGTTACCATGACGTAGCCTCAACAGGAGAAACTCAGGGCCCTAGTTACCATGATGTAGCCTCACCAGGAGAAACTCAGGGCCCTAGTTACCATGATGTAGCCTCACCAGGAGAAACTCAGGGCCCTAGTTACCATGATGTAGCCTCACCAGGAGAAACTCAGGGCCCTAGTTACAATGATGTAGCCTCACCAGGAGAAACTCAGGGCCCTAGTTACCATGATGTAGGCTCACCAGGAGAAACTCAGGGCCCTAGTTACCATGATGTAGCCTCACCAGGAGAAACTCAGGGCCCTAGTTACCATGATGTAGCCTCACCAGGAGAAACTCAGGGCCCTAGTTACCATGATGTAGCCTCACCAGGAGAAACTCAGGGGCCCTAGTTACCATGACGTAGCCTTACCAGGAGAAACTCCGGGCCCTAGTTACCATGATGTAACCTCACCAGGAGAAACTCAGGGCCCTAGTTACCATGACGTAGCCTCACCAGGAGAAACTCAGGGCCCTAGTTACCATGATGTAGCCTTACCAGGAGAAACTCAGGGCCCTAGTTACCATGATGTAGCCTCACCAGGAGAAACTCAGGGCCTTAGTTACCATGATGTAGCCTCACCAGGAGAAACTCAGGGCCCTAGTTACCATGATGTAGCCTCACCAGGAGAAACTCAGGGGCCCTAGTTACCATGACGTAGCCTTACCAGGATAAATTCAGGGCCCTTACCACCATGACGTAGCCTCACCAGGAGAAACTCAGGGCCCCTACCACCATGACATAGCCTCACCAGGAGAAACTCAGGACCTCTACTACAATGAAGAAGCATCTCCAGGAGAAACTCAGGGCCCTACTACCATGAAGAAGCATCTCCAGGAGAAACTCAGGGCCCCTACTACCATGAAGTAGCATCACCAGGAGAAACTCAGGGCCCCAACTATCATGAAGTAGCCTCACCAGGAGAAACTCAGGGCCCCTACTACCATGAAGTAGCCTTACCAGGAGAAACTCAGGGCCCCTACTACCATGACGTAGCTTCACCAGGAAAAACTCAGGGCCCCTAGTTACCATGATGTAGCCTCACCAGGAGAAACTCAGTGCCCTAGATACCATGATGTAGCCTCACCAGGAGAACTCAGGGGCCCTACCACCATGAAGTAGCCTCACCAGGAGAAACTCAGGGCCCTAGTTACCATGACGTAGCCTCACCAGCAGAAACTCAGGGGCCCTACTAACCTTGACGTAGCCTCACCAGGAGAAACTCAGGGCCCCTACTACCATGACGTAGCCTCACCAGGAGAAGCTCAGGGGCCCCGACTACAATGACATAGCCTCACCAGGAGAAACTCAGGGCCCTAGTTACCATGACATAGCCTCACCAGGAGAAACTCAGGGGCCCTAGTTACCATGAAGTAGCCTTACCAGGAGAAACTCCGGGCCCTAGTTACGATGATGTACTCTCACCAGGAGAAACTCAGGGCCCTAGTTACCATGATGTAGCCTCACCAGGAGAAACTCAGGGCCCTAGTTACCATGATGTAGCCTCACCAGGAGAAACTCAGGGGCCCTAGTTACCATGACGTAGCCTTACCAGGAGAAACTCAGGGCCCTAGTTACCATGATGTAGCCTCACCAGGAGAAACTCAGGGCCCTAGTTACCATGATGTAGCCTCACCAGGAGAAACTCAGGGCCCTAGTTACCATGATGTAGCCTCACCAGGAGAAACTCAGGGCCCTAGTTACCATGATGTAGCCTCACCAGGAGAAACTCAGGGCCCTAGTTACCATGATGTAGCCTCACCAGGCGAAACTCAGGGCCCTAGTTACCATGATGTAGCCTCACCAGGAGAAGCTCAGGGCCCTAGTTACCATGATGTAACCTCACCAGGAGAAACTCAGGGCCCTAGTTACCATGATGTAGCCTCACCAGGAGAAACTCAGGGCCCTAGTTACCATGATGTAACCTCACCAGGAGAAACTCAGGGCCCTAGTTACCATGATGTAGCCTCACCAGGAGAAACTCAGGGCCCTAGTTACCATGATGTAGCCTCACCAGGAGAAACTCAGGGCCCTAGTTACCATGATGTAGCCTCACCAGGAGAAACTCAGGGGCCCTAGTTACCATGATGTAGCCTCACCAGGAGAAACTCAGGGCCCTAGTTACCATGATGTAGCCTCACCAGGAGAAACTCAGGGCCCTAGTTACCATGATGTAGCCTCACCAGGAGAAACTCATGGCCCTAGTTACCATGACGTAGCCTCACCAGGAGAAACTCAGGGCCCTAGTTACCATGATGTAGCCTCACCAGGAGAAACTCAGGGCCCTAGTTACCATGACGTAGCCTCACCAGGAGAAACTCAGGGCCCTAGTTACCATGATGTAGCCTCACCAGGAGAAACTCAGGGCCCTAGTTACCATGACGTAGCCTCACCAGGAGAAACTCAGGGCCCTAGTTACCATGATGTAGCCTCACCAGGAGAAACTCAGGGCCCTAGTTACCATGATGTAACCTCACCAGGAGAAACTCAGGGCCCTAGTTACCATGATGTAGCCTCACCAGGAGAAACTCAGGGCCCTAGTTACCATGATGTAGCCTCACCAGGAGAAACTCAGGGCCCTAGTTACCATGATGTAGCCTCACCAGGAGAAACTCAGGGCCCTAGTTACCATGATGTAGCCTCACCAGGAGAAACTCAGGGCCCTAGTTACCATGATGTAGCCTCACCAGGAGAAACTCAGGGCCCTAGTTACCATGACGTAGCCTCACCAGGAGAAACTCAGGGCCCTAGTTACCATGATGTAGCCTCACCAGGAGAAACTCAGGGCCCTAGTTACCATGATGTAGTCTCAAGGCTCCTAGTTGTAGACTACATATATTCCTGGTCAAGTAATTTTGTCAAGAAAAACCCACACCTCATGGTTTTCATCAAAAAGCTCAGCAGTGGAATTGATCAAAAAAAATATACAGATGTAGCCCCCACGCCCCCCCCCCCCCCCCCCCCCACCTCCTCCCCTCCCTTTCAACTCCAAGCCTCAAGTCCAAATGTAACATTTTCTTCTGCTTGGTGTATGTACTGTATGGTTTTAATATTCATAATGTTAAAACGCCAGGTTGAAGTGTTTAGTCCCTGGTATCCCCCTCCAGGGGTGGATCACACCAGATGTATGCACATCTACATCTGTTCAGGCTGCATCCTAAATGCCCATAGGGCTCTGGTTAAAAGTAGTGCACTATATAGGGAATAGGGTGCCATTTGGGACTCAGCCTCAGACTCCTAATGCAGGTGTGGTTGGCATTATAACCAAGCAGAGAGAGAGAAGAATTCCCTAGGCTTTAGAGGGGTAGAGTATAATTCAACCAGGCTCACATTTCAATTTTTAATAAATCCCCCTATATAATGACATGTGCTGGGTGTCAGTCGACCATCGCCATCCTGTCTGTCACACAGATAAACACAGGTAGGATAGAGGGAGAGAGAGAGAGGGAGAGGAGAGGGAGATAAGAAACAGGAGAAAGAGAGAGAGAAATATAGAGACAGAGCAAGTCAAAGGGAGGACCGTGTCATTATTGGGGATGATGTAATGTATATAGTGGGATATGTGAAATGACAGCTTCCCTTTCATTCCTCTGATCAGTGGTTTAATCCTGACAGAGGAACAGCGGGCTGGGGAGCTGAGCCGCCCTGCTCTGCCTCACTGATATGTGTGTGTCTCTCCTTTACCTCTTCTTCCTTGTTTTGTGTGTGTGTCTGTGCGTGCAAATGGATGTGATTGCGCAAGACAAGCGTGTGTGTGTGTGTGTGCGTGTGCGTGTGCGCGTGCGCATGTGCGTGTGTGTGTGTGTGTGTGTGCTCGAGTGCTCACGGCACCAGGAAAAAGTGTTCTACAGGCTGATTACACCGCCAAGCAAATGCCGCTTTTAATGAAGGAGGGGGAGAGAGAGAAAAACACAGGACATTTAATTGATATGTAAATGACAGAAATTCGCATTTGGGCTGAAGGTGGAGAGTGCTACAGCATTAACCAGCTTATGAGTTAATACATACAACATCTCTCTCTCTCTCTCTCTCTCTGAGAAGAAGAAGAAAGATGAATACAACATATGTCTCTTGAATCTTAACTGATTTCCTGAGTTCTTGTGTAATCAGGCAGTTTCCTGAGAATCTGCAGCTCTTCAAACCCCCGGCGCGGCGCTGAGACGAAGAGGCACGTCTTGACTTAAGAGTAAAATCCACTGGCCTTTTCTTCTGTCTTCCAGACAGACAGAGACTGGGAGGCTTTGTGAAATACACCAGATGGTGTTGAATATCTGGGAAGGACGGGGAGAGAGACTGAGTGTGCGTGTGCGCGTTGGAGTTTGTGTTGGAGAGTGTCCGACAGCTTGTTGTAACAGTGTATCTCTATGTACCATATAAAATTGCAGAGTAGGTCGACAGAAGACAACAGCTGCCGCTAAAGGGCTCGCTATGCTTGAATAGAAACGCACTTTGTGACAACTGCCGATGTGTGAACATAAA
Organism: Salmo trutta; assembly: GCF_901001165.1. NCBI lineage: Eukaryota > Metazoa > Chordata > Actinopteri > Salmoniformes > Salmonidae > Salmo > Salmo trutta. The sequence goes on along the minus strand of NC_042961.1, from coordinate 49,656,656 downwards.
CCAAGGTTCTGTAACACCTTCCACCACTACTTCATTTCACCCATCACTGGCAGCGGCTCGGCAGATATACTATTCAACATGAAGATCACTTTATTGATCAATTTAAACACAAGGTCTAACCCAAATTTGACTTCCGCTTTTAACCCAACGCCTCCGAAAGACACACAAACGCATAAATATCCAGGTTTTTGGAGAGGTGTGGGGCGCTGCCACACTGGGCGCCCCGGGGAGCTGTTGTTGTAGGGGGTTAAGCGCCTTGCTCAAGGGCAAAACGACAGGCAATGGAATCTAAGATTTGATACCAGCAACCCTCCTGGTGCCAGCTCACTTCCTGATGGATTTTTTCCCGTCAGACCTGGGATTCGAACGGGCAACCCTCCGGTGGCCGGCTCACTTCCTGATGGATTTTTTCCCGTCAGACCTGGGATTCGAACGGGCAACCCTCCAGTGGCTGGCTCACCTCTCTAACAGCTTGACTACCTGCCGCCCCAGTTGGAAAGGTAAGAAAATGTTGGTTGCAAAGAGAAAGTTCTAACAGTTGGCATGTTCTGTTCACTTCCTTTTGTCTGCCTGAACTGGAGACATATCGCTACATACCAGGGACAATTATCATTTTCACTACGGCCAATTCTTTTTTGGCTTAATCCAAAATGGCAACCTGTTCACTAGTGTACTACTTGACTTGTGTCCATTGGGATGCATTGTAAATACTAGTAAATCATGAGAATGTGTATATTCAACAAGAACAGCTCCCCGCATCTCTCTGATTCAGAGGGGTTGGTTTAAATGCAGAAGACACATTTCAGTTGAATGCATTCAGTTGTACAACTGACTAGGTATCCCCCTTCCCTTCCACATTATTATCACTAGACTATATTAAGGGGTTTATTGTTATGTTATTTTTCGCTCTGGGCATTGGCTGGAACAGGGTCTGTTTGATTGGAAAATGATATTAAACAAGTTGTTGTGTTGTTTTCTCTCTCCAGCACGAAGCAAATAAAAGCCAAAACAAATGGTTGGTTAGGCCCCTGCAACGCGGAGGCAATGGTAGGGACACACACACACACACACACAAAACTCATGTGTGCACAAGTGCACGTACACACACACACATAGACGTGCACACAAGCACACACACACACACATAGAGGTGCACACAAGCCACACACACACACACACACACATAGACGTGCACGCAAGCGCACACACACACACACACACACACACACACACACACACACACACACACACACACACACACACACACACACACACACACACTGCTGCTACCGTGAATCAAATGGACTCTGATTAGAAATGATTGGCCCAAAAATCACACACAGCGGAAACCACATTAGACAGAGCTGGTTCTGCTCCAGCTTTCAGAGAGAGAAAAAACAGATCGAATCTTGAATCCTTCTCTTACCAAAATAAACACAAGATGTTTCTTTTTTTGATTATTTTACGCCACTGGAGGGAGAAAAGCCTCTCAACTATGAGACCAGAGAAAATGTACTGAGAGTAGTGGTGGACACAGTAGTAGCAACACACACACACACACACACACACACACACACACACACACACACTGGTGGCCATTGGAGTTACATAAAACCAATGACTGTATATATGAATGGACAAAGCCATCAATCACATGACCATTAATTCATAATATGAAGATTCAATAACGCATTGAAGACAACTGAGCTACTCCGGGAAGTGACGTTGCAGACTAGCTCAGTGCTGCCCCCTCTCATTGAGTAAGTCAAGTTGAAGGCCGACTGAGGACTGCAGGTTGCCATTAGCAACTAATTTATCCTTATAACCTCTTCTGTGTGCGATTAAAAAATAATTGGTTCAAGGACATACATCTGGTGTATTAGAAGCAATTACTGGTACCATGATTTGTCTTCAAAACATTTTTTTTAATTAACACGAAGATTACAATTTTTCAATTGACTATAATGGAGATTCTCTTTTCTGCTAACAATGCCTGCAGTACCGCGGTCGGCCTTGAACTTCCGTGGCTTCAAATGAGAGGGGGCAGTCGTTCTCCGCTGCGTAAAACAATCATACCTTCCCTGTTCCTCCTCAGCCAATTACAACAGTGGCGGTTGGGGTTGCTGAGCGGTTGCCGAGCCAGGTCTATGAACCAGGTAGTGTGATCCAGGTCACTGGTCACAAACGATGCCTTCAGACTCCTGGCCTGCTCTACACAGAGTGCCTTTATGCACACTGTACAGTCAGCACTGAGCAGCAAAACAGTTGTAAAAAGCCTGCTATCCATTCACAGGTGTTTAGAGGAATAATAAACAGGAAAATAAACAACGAGGCTTGGAGGGCAGATAAAAAGTCAAAACACACAGTGAAATCACAGAGAACGAGTGGGAAAAGAAGCCAAAAGGGCGCGTGGACATAAAAGCCCACCTGTGATGCTTGGAGAGAGGCACTGCTCCAGTCAGTCTATGAACTGATGACAGTTATGCTGTTCCTCAGCCTATTATACTACAGCAAACAGAGAACAATCCTGCTCAAACAAACTGCTATTGAAAAATAGGCACTCATTTTCCCAAAAGTGATTGAACAGAAGGTCCACTAGTCCTGCTTTGTAACACTAGGAAGAGTAGCTGCTGCATGGGGATCCTGATCAACTCAATTCAACTTCATTTCTAGATGGTGAAACCGTGAGAACAGAACAGACTTGGGGTTGAATAAGCCATGGCCTACTCTGTCTCTCTCTCTAGGACTCTCTCTAACTCTCTCTGAGCAGACGTGACAGGAGCTATAATGAATGGAGAGAAGAGAGAGAGCGAGGGCGAGGGAGTGAGAGAATTAGAGCAAGAGAGACCCAGTCCTTTTGGCTGAGGCTGCGGAGGTGTTGGATGAAGGAGCTTGATCCGACCCAAGCGCAGTACCCTTTGAGCGGGTTAAAGGTGTCTTTGGACCCTGTGTGTGTGTGTGTGTGTGTGTGTGTGTGTGTGTGTGTGTGTGTGTGTGTGTGTGTGTGTGTGTGTGTGTGTGTGTGTGTGTGTGTGTGTGTGTGTGTGTGTGTGTGGAGCTGAAGGATGAAGGAAGAAGTGAGAGAGGGAGGAGAGATAGAAAGGGTCTCCTTTGAAAGCTCCGTGGCTGGAAGGCCTTTGAGCTAGGTTACGTTGCTCCCCTCCCCACACCGCCACTAACCCAGAGGAAACAATTAGACCAAATGTTTTGTGCCAGTCAGTCTCTTTCCCTGATGTATTATCAAAGGGCCGGAGAGAGAGACAAGAAAAGATGTGAGAGAAAAAAAATGAACTAGAAAAGGAATACAGTTGGTGGGACGGCAACAAACGATTCCAGCGACGAGAGAGGGGAAGGTCAGAGCGTAATTATGAGAGGTTAAACGCTTTTCCCGGCTTCGCCTCTCGAGGAGATTGAAATAAAAACGACTGGATAATAAAACGAGTGTGGTCCTCTCTGCTCAGCTAACATAGAAGGGGTGTTGTGGCTGTGATCTCTCTCTCTCTCTCTGTTACTACAAGCTGATGCCTTATCAGAGGAACAGAGGAGCAGTAGTACACTCTGATTGGAGTGCAGAGATACCTGAAAGAAGACCTGAGGGCCAGCTGATAGGCTGAATATTGAGCAGGGGGAGACAAGATTGGTTGGAAATAAATTCTTAGAAGGAGAGGTAAGCGGTAAGAGCTGAGTTGATAGGGAGGGATATGAGTGGGTGGCTCAGTGAAGCAGGGTTAGGGTCAATTCCATTTCAATTCGTCAGTCAATTGACTCAAGAATTGAAAAGTGGCATTCATTCATTTTCAATGGCAATTATCCCATTGTAATTCAACTTTCAATTCCACTCCCAAATTTACTGAATCAAAATGAAATTGACCCCAACCTTTCACCAGAGTGAATTTGACAGAGAGAGGGTCCGTCCCATACAATACAATCTGGTAAAACACATTCTCTACCTTTCTGAAGAGTGCAGTGAGCCTCTCATGGGTGTTGTAGAAGACAAGTAGTTGACCAAGCTGAGGCAGATGAGGTCGAGGATAAGGGTGAGGATGTGGGCCTGCTTGGGAGACACCTCTGGGCTCGAGCTAGGCCATCGCTGCACAAGGCTCCCTGAGCAGGGAGGACAGGATGGGCTCGGAGAGAGCCGTCCCAGAGGGGACACAACAGATGGATGGGTGAGTGAGTGAGTAGCAGTGGGGGAGAGAGGGGTTGGGGTGGGAGCAAAGAGGACAGCAGAGGGTAAGGCAGTTAGATGAACAAGGATAACAGAGGACAACAGAGTCAGGAACATTTTAGGGTAACGTGAATTTCGCTCATGAATTGGAACATGAAGATGCTGGGATATTTATGACAATAGACCACCATCACCAGCTTCACACACCCCTACACCCCAGGCTTACTCGCCAGTCTCTGCACCAGCTCCTTGTTCTTACTGGTCACCTCCGGGCTGTGCTGCAGGGCCTCCATAGGGATACAGCACTGTGTTGCCCACCAGCTTGAAACTGGTTTCTGCATGCACACACATACGACTACATTAAACACCACATAATCATATTATGAAGCGTTTGTATTATTTTTATATATTTTTTTTTATACTGCAAATACAGCCAAATGTATCGAGTTGTTCAACAAAGGTAGATAAGTAAAGATTGGTTGTGTAACATATTCCCCTACACCTGTCACGCCCTGGCCATAGAGAGGGTTTTGTTCTCTATATTGGTTAGGCCAGGGTGTGACTAGGGTGGGCATTCTATGTGCCCTTTTCTATGTTTTGTGTATTTCTTTGTTTTGGCCGGGTATGGTTCTCAATCAGGGACAACTGTCTATCGTTGTCTCTGATTGGGAACCATACTTAGGTAGCCTTTTCCCACAGGGTTTTTGTGGGAAGTTAATTTCTGTTTAGTGTTTGCACCTTACGGAACTGTTTCAGTATTCTCTTTGTTATTTTTGTTTTAGAGTTCAGTTATTAAAATAATCATGAACACTTACCACGCTGTGTTTTGGTCCGATGATTCATCTTCTTCAGACGACAAATTTTGTTACAACACCATTCAGATGAAATACAATAATATTGTCTATATGCACACCAGGGGAAACCAATATTCACTACTCTACTGTAGGCCACCGATTAACACAGAGTGAAAATAGTTCTCAGCATCTCTCCAACCTACTGCACCATTCACCTCAAACATTACCCACCACTTGAGTGAGAAGTGCAGGAATGAAAACTATAATACAGAGCAACATGAAAGAGAAATGGTTTGAATGAAAGAAGAAGAGGTGGAAGGAGGAAGGGGAAAAGCGGATCCAAACAGAGTGTATTGGCCTGATGAGAAATGAAGAGATGAAAGAGAACAAGGTCAGAGTATCAGTGAGAACCAGAGACTCTGGTGGCACTGCCTCTGACTGGGAGGCTAGTTAGGAGACGGAGACACACACACACACAGATAAACACAGATAAACACAGATAAACACAGAGCAAAGACAGAGTGAAATAGAGTGACACAGAGGGAGACAGAGAGAGAAAGACAGAGAGGAGAGAGAAAAACAGACACACAGACACAGCCAGACAGGAGACACAACAAAAAGACTGACCTTTATGGGAAGAGAAATAACACAAGGACAGAAAGAGAGATAATGAGACAACTCCGAGCAGCAAAGCTGAGCAAAACAGCTAAAGCGCAATGTTGTTTTAGGTGGTTGTGTCTGCTTGCATCCGTATGCATGTTTGAGTGTAAACCTTTTCTGTATAAATATCTATACATATGTACGTTTATGTGTATGTACTTTGTGTGTATTTGCGTATCCAGGGAGCAGTTAGTTAACCTTCGGCAGATTGAAGTGAACGGATGAATAAGCAGTGGATGAGGTAAACCTTTGCCTTCCAGCCAAATGGATCCGCTCCTTTACGACTGCAACTGCAGAAGGCCAGGCGTGGGTGAAACCTGTGTACCAGAGGCCCTATTACTTGGGCTGCCTGCCCTCCGCTTGCAACTTACTTACACATTTATGTAGTCACTGTAGTAAAGGCCTCAAACACACACACACTGCAGTCACAGTGGACGTATAATGACTTCATTGTTTTTGCCACAGTGAGTTCAGAATAAAGTTTCAATATCTCGCAGAAAGAAGAATGCTGTTCAGTTTACCCTGGAGGCATGGTGATGTGCCTTTCTTAAAAAGTTCTGTATCCTTGAAATGTTTCGGTTTTTTTTCTTAAGATGGCGTGCACATAATTGACTGAATATGATCCACAAAATGAGAGGGGGAAACAAAGAACGTAAAGTGCTACTGTCACTATTTAGAATTACCCAAATCGTTGGCTGATTATCCTACGAGTCTGACTGAGCTGCTGCTTCAGGTGGAGAGTGTGTGTGTGTGTGTGTTTGTGCGTTCTGATTGTGCAGTTTATGTTTACCGACAGAGCGTAAAAAGTGGCATACTCTGTGGTGATTGAGCAATTAGCATAAATGAACCATCACAGCGCACAATTGACTGCACAGTACTGGTGTGTGTGTATGTATGTGTGACTGACTGACTGCATGATTATGATTACGTGTCTCATCAAAGGTCGCTTTTTCTGAGAACTTCTACCTTTTTAAAGGAGAAGAAGAGGGTAGGAATAGCACAATAACACTGTGTAGTCTGCCAGAATTTTCTCCAAAAGCCTCAACAACAGTGAAGCATGAAACAGATCAATGGTTTTCTGTCAAAGCTGCCGTTTTGTCAACTGTGTAACCTTCATTGTTGTTGGGTTTCTCTCTCAGAAAATAGTTTTTCAGGTCTGAGCCTGGCAGCTTTTTAGACAGCTATGTGTAATTGATATCAGAGGTTGTTCATGAAGGGTTGTGGTTAGTAAATGGGACCTCATGGGGAGGGAGAGGGGGATGAAGAAGACGGGAAGTGGATGTGAAGGAGAGGTGGGATGAGGAGTGGAGGGTTTACAAGATGAGAGAAAGAGGGACTCCTGCTGAGTTGGGGAGGGAGAAGGGCAGAAACTGTGCACCCATTCTGGGTGGCGGTGCGGTGCAGAATGGTTTTAAGGCTAGCACTAGGTGGCGCTGTGACGACCCGAGGAGCCACATGTAAGTTACTACCTACCTGCGAGGTTGGTAAGGAAGCGGTGCATGCGGGTAGAGTAGTTTTTCTTGATGCTGTCGGGCCAGGCGGTGCTGAGGGTGAACTGGGGGCCTGCACACCGTACATCATCCTCAACAGTTTCTCGGTGGCGTTGCCCCGCACCATGCCAAACTGCACAACGCTCTCAAACAGCACCTCACCGCCATCAGAGCGGACGAAAAAAGCCAGCTGGTCTACCACCATAGGGAAGAGGGGGACACTTATGCAGGACCTTCTTGTTCTCTTCTGACCAAGGCAGCTCAGACATGTCGGTCAGAGCCACACAACTTTTTAACACCACCCTCTGGATGGGGGGAGGGAAAGGAAGGGGAAAAACTCAAAATCAATCAATCAAATGTTCTCATGAAGATGGGAGTTTGGAGCCGATGGGAGATTGCAAGAAAAGCATTGACATTAAAACTTTTAGCCCTTTTGACATGTTTATTTTGTTGTCTAAATGCTCACGGATTTCGGTTTGTATTGACTGATAAAGTATGTTAGTATAATCAATCTTGAACATCAACAGCTGTCACAAAGGTGCTAACTAATTCCACATACCATCCCCCCATCCGACCTCCCTTTACATGCAATTCTAAACTCAGTCTTTCAGATAATACACAGTATTCTACCTCCATTTCTTTATGGAGGACAGAGAATAAAGAGTTTATTATTACCCAAATATGTCTTAGTCATATTACTATGCAGATATATACAGGGCTGAGGTGCTCTGCTCTGCTGTCTGGTAATGTAGAATATGTTAGCAGGCAGAGTGTGTAGCGGATGGGAGTCTGATTACAAACACTGTAGTTACACCACCCACCACCAGCTCTGCTCGACAGCTGCTGCCATCTTCCACAGGATGACACTGTGGGGGGTATGGGTCACTGCATGGAAATGCCAGCTCTGTGTGTGTGTGTGTGTGTGTTGCTACTGCTGTGTTCTTCCCTGGGCTTCAGAGTGGTAATAAATGAGATTAATTCATTTGATGAGAGGGACAGTGACTGCGCAGGTACACTGACCAGCCGCTCTATAACCTCCTCCTCCTGCTCTCCACATTTAGACCATTGTGTCCGCCAGACTTTTGCACGATAAAAGTTTTCTACTTGGATTATGGATAGAATAGAAAATGGGCTTTTGACTTTTTCTGGAGTGTTGTTTGTGTGTTCATCTGCAATGGAGATACAGTGTCATTTGATCCCATCATTTGTATGTCTGCTGGTGGTATATTGAGTTTGACAATCAATTCATTACTGTTGACAGGACTTCCGCTATAAGGAAATATCATGATATTTTTACCAGGCCTATCATCAGGGGCATTCCTCGGCTGCTTTCCTCTTGAATCTCCTCTGTGAGTCACACACACACACACACACACACACACACACACACACACACACACACACACACACACACAAAAAAAAGTATTAATAATTACAGTGATAGACACTAAAATGTTCATAATTACATTTTATTCACTGCGTTGTCAAGATAATCTCTGCCATTCTCTTTTCTGTCATTTTGTGAGAGCAGGGGGGGTCGTCATTGCTTTCCGCAGTGGTTATGAGTTCAATGCTGATATGATATAATTATGCTGAGTACCACTGAATGCTATGAAGTTACAAAAGGACTGGAAACTCCAGTCCCTAGAGAACCCATGGGTAGGACTATTTGTCAAACGTCTGCTCGTGTAATAACTTAATTACATCATTTTGACATTTTGGATAAAAGTATTTTTCATAAAGTCTAATTTATGCCTTGTCAATTGAATAGCTTTTTGGCAACTGAATCAAAGAGAGTATAAAAAACTAATTTAGTCATTTGAACTATGAAGAAAATAAGCTGAATGATGTCAGTCTCAGGGTGAGGTTTGGTGTGTCATGACATGTTCAGCAGGACACAAGCTTATCAGATAGAAATACATTATGGAGAAAAGACATGCTTCCAGATCATGAAGAGTGAAGGAGGCATGTCAGCTCTATACATAATATTTCTATCTGCAACTATCAGAACATTAATAAGGCCTCCTTAACACATACCCTGGTGGTGTGACAGTATTTAGAGCTAAGGTTTGCTTATGTTAGCCTGGTCCCAGATCTGTTTGTGCTATCATGCCAACTCCATTACTGAGCCTTTAGTTCCCTCCATACCTTATTCCACAGGATAGTCTAGTAGCCCAGGGAATAAATGCTTGCAAATTAGTGTGAGACAGTCCTGATGTCTGGAGGACATATCTGCAAAAAAAGGCAACAGGTTCATGAACAATTTTTTTTCTTTTTTTATCTCAGGCTGATATCTGCTCGTCAGCCACCTCACTTGTCAAAGCTGGCAGGGGGACCTGCTTTATTGACACTTTGATTTAGTTCCCAAGTTGTCCGTTTCTAAGGACTGTATGTAATAAAGGAGACATGTTATTAAAGAAAGGGAGTAATAAAGAGAAAGTTAAAAGAAAACGCTTCGAAATGCCCCCTCACTTGAGATCAGAGATGGGAGGCAGCAGGTTGACAGTGAAGGTTGACAGTGACCAATAACATTAATATGGTCTGGAGAACAGTCCGCTTCAGACAGAGATGAAGTTAGAGGTTCTTGCTTTGAATGTCGGATGGTTTGTTTTTGCAGAGGATAGCCACCAATAATTGTTCCAGTTGGAGTGAAGTGGGAATTAAAAAAGGCAAATAAAGTATTGAACATAGCTAGCTAACGTGATACACCTTTTTCTGTATAAGTTATTTAACATACAGTAGCGTTAGCTAGCTAACGTAATACACTTTTTTTTTCGTTAAAAGTTTGGCGTTATAACGCCTCTGAAGGAGTGCATAATTTCCTTTCCAAAATGGTATATTTGTACATCAGAGGTACTTAGCAACCCCATTTGACTAGCTAACGTTAGCTAGCTACTGGGAGCTGCAGACCAAATATCTTAGCTAACTAGCATGCAAGTTAAGCATTGCACTGTACTTGTGCATGTAACAATAGAACTTGAACTAGTTGACAACCACCTTCCCTTTCGTAAGATAATAATACTGTTGGCAAATCCACGTTTGTAATGATTTAGCAGTTTATTCTTACATACTCTAAAACCACTAGATATACAACGGTTTGAGTAACCTGGCTAGCCAACTGTTACGTTTCTTCTGTGTTGTTGCCCCCACTCTCGTGATTTGTAGAGGCTGTAAGACACGTCTCCATGCAAACGGCGCTTGCACCATTTTCAACTCCCTTTCTCGGTTGCACTCGGGCCCCACGAGAAGGCAAGCCGTCTACAATAATGTGAGCCTAATTCGCTCATAAAGCAAAAAGACTGATTGCCAATTGCGAAAATTAGGCCACCCCGATTTTGATGGGGAGGAAGAAAAGTTCATGAAAAAAAAAGCTGGAAGCAGGTTGGCACATTTGTCATGTGCGTACACATTTTACACTCCCACATTGATGCATTGAGTTCCCTAGCTATAAGTGATACATTCCATATAAATAATACAAAATAAACAGTAGTCAGAAATGCAGCACGTGAACACAGCTGGGTCCCCGAGTCCGCGTGCCAGGTTTTGAGCGAATACAACCAACTGTCATCTCCACAATTTACAAAATCCTTCTTAACCGAGGACTACGGTAAGTCAACAAAGTGAGTGATATTGCGAAAATTATAAGCATATGTTACACATTCTGCACTGAAATTGACATATTACATTCCTGCTGAAAAATATCTTAATTCTAAAAAAAAATATGGATTTAAAAGAGCGTCCCTGACTCACTGCAGAGTGCCTGAGCCTGGATGAGTAGGATTAGGTCAATGAAACGTTCGCATTATGAATGTGAAACTAAACTGGACATGTCATTAGTAAACACTTAACAAACTCGAGAAAATCTAGGCCATGGGACAATTTTGCGTTTACTCATTTAAATATAACAAAATACATCCTTAGTAAGCCTATTCATTATTGCATCGCTCTCTTAGCTCTCCTCCAAATGATCTATCAATGATGGCGGAGCATGAACATACAGAGGTCCCTCACATGTCAACATGACTAAGAGGCTGAAAGAATTTTGAAACATCAAACATTTTCTAACCTAACAAATCTCTTTCACTTTTCACCATTTCCACTTCTCATGCTTTTAAAAGAGACAAGGCGAAAATGGACAGGCACCTGTAAGATTCCTATCTGCCCGTTGACCCCTGAGGATCACACAGCCATAGTGAGCAATTGGCCTTTTTACTCAAAAGGGTAAGTACTGCGGCTGGGATTCCTCTCGACTAGGAGAGGAGAGAGTGCACTCTTTCAACTCTCTGTTGTGCATCCGATGGCACAGGCCGCTCAGAGCTGAACCTTGACAAACGGCAGCAGGGGAGATTTAGTTCAAGGCCAGCTTTTTGTAAACTTTTATTTAAAAACAGAGATGCAACCAGAGATTCCCTTAACCCCTTTATATTGTGGAAGCTATATTGGAAGCTTTTGGCTGTGATAATGTCGCTCTGTCATTCAACCCCTAGCCCCAATAATGTATTCAACTCAATTACCTGTCTATTCCATAGACAGACTGTGTGCGTGTGTGTGTGCGTGCATGTGCGCATTGACCTTCAGAGAGAGAGTAAACTTTACTCTTCATGCCATCTTGTAAACATCTAAACAAAATGTTCTTGAGTGTGTAATGTATCTATTGGTTAATAGTTCTGTAGCCTAGGACCAGAGTAAATGGTGGAGTAAAATCTCAAGACACGTCGACATAAACAGAATGATATAGAGATACATTTAGAGCTGTGTTTGTATTTCACTCTGTCTTGAGATTTGACTGCGTCTCAGAAGGAAAGTAAATACTCTCTTTTGCAAAGCTCTCTGCTAGCTGCTTTTGAGCTAAATAGAAAGTGAATGTGAGTCAGCAGGAGGGCTGATGCTGTGAGCAAGATTGATGCATGCACACACAGAACAGCAACAGCCTGCATGCTCATCAGCCTGCTGTCAATGGGGCTTTGTGTTTACTCAGCCACTACTCTTTATACCTTATACTGTACATTACTACTGCAGTATGGCTTAGTCAGCACACACACAGCCAGAACAACAGCATATTGTTACCTAGTTCACTAGCTGATCTAGTACTGTGTAGTCCTGTACTTTGGGATTAGTGTTTTAGTAGCAATGCTGCTTATTAAATAATAATAATAAATAGTGTTGTGATAGTTGGTACAATATCAGAGACTTCAAGAATGTGCATTAGCAGTCTATAGGCTTGTCTCTGGGCAGCATATTCCATAGTTCCTAACAGGACAGATGTTGCTACCCATTTACACTTTAACCCACTAAGAAACTGTAACATATTTCTATTTTGGTCACAAACATTGCAGGTCCTGCAAAAGTTATGACATCTGGACGTCTGTGCGACTAGCAAAGCACTAAGGCATCCATTGGAATCAGCAAAAAAAACCTAGAGACTAAAACATTTGAATAAAACATGTCTACGCAGGGACACTTATTCTTTTTTAAGATTAATGGCAAAGAGTGACTCTCCCCCCCCCCCCCGTTTTTATTTCTCAATAATTCATTTGTGGAGAACAAACGGTCATATTTCCTGTCTTGCTTGTTTTGTAGCCTTCTGGACGGAAAGTTTGTTGGGTAAGTTTTAGGGCAGCCATAACTGTCATGGGGGCTGTGGGTCCTGCTAGGCCCCTATCAGTGTGCAATTTGTCAAGACTCAAAGCTCAATATCTTGATGTGTGTTCTGGCCTCTAAATCTAGTTTCATAGACCTCTGAGGCTCCAGACGAGCCGATCCATTTTAGTGCGAGGAGGAAGTATTAAAAAAGCAGCGCTCTGTCTTTATCACTGCTGACTGCTGTCAAGGGTGGACAGTTATTGTGGTCTCAACTGAATTGGCAATAATCTGTCTGTGTTCTCTCAATTATCTACTCTATCGTCGCTAAATGTAGGTGAATGGATTGAGAAATGCAATGCAAAATTTAAAAAGGACAGCTTTATTGACATGGAAAATAAGTAGATGCCTTGCTGAAGCGTTGAAAAAAAAAAACAATCAAAAAGCTTACAATATAGTACAGCAATGTTTCATATCATGCTATAAAAATAAAACCTCCCACTCAATCGCATACAATGAACACAGTCATTTTCAGATGTTGGTACTACTCAGTCGTACACTAACTGATCCCTCCAGCATTGTAATACATCTTAAGACAAATGCGAATCCATAACATTGACATTGATAGCCCATAATAATGAAATTAGCTACATTAAAGTCAATGTGTCCAGTCGGGTGCCATAAATTAGTTACAGCTTTGTAAATGGCACAACACAAAGTCCCTGGCCTCATTGATCCCTGATGGAATTACAAGGTACCTGGTCCGTATGTGTTGTTCTGAGACATTAACATTAAGCCAGTCCCATCAATAACTACTTGGCTTAGCGATTGCTCTTCTCAGGAGACACACACACACAAACACACACAGACACACACACACACACACATACACACACACACACACACACACACACAGGAGCGCAAGCATGCAGCACACACACACAGCGATCGTTCCTTCAGTAGACACCCAGGGGGCCAGGGGAAGGGGGGCCTCTAGCCAGCTTATCAGTCCCACAGAGAGCACCCTTCATCTGCCCGCCACGTCACATCACTGCCTACCTCCGCATGTCTCCTTGAATGACTCGGTGTCTGTGTCTCCGTCCGTGACTGTTAGTCTTGTTGTTGTTCTCGTTTTGTCAACTGGTGCCAGATTGGTTTGTCAGAACGTTAGTGTTTGTCGGTGTGCAAGTTTGTTTGTTTGTTTGTCATTTTGATTCTGTTGTTGACTCTCGCGCCAGTGCCAAGAGAGGACCTGTGTGTGTCAGTCCCTCTAAATTAGCGTTTCAGTGTTTCTGTCATGTGTGGTAATGTATTATACTTCCATTCATGTGTGTCGTAAGTGTCAGACAGTCTGTGTGAGCGTGCCAGTGTCGGGGGGGGGGGGTGTTATTGTCAGTGTAAAGACGTGGCAGCCTGATAGTGTGTCATAGTGAGTGGCAGTGCCAGTCTCAGTGGGCCAGTTAGTCAGCCTACGAAACACAATGTCTAACTGTCTGCTAGTCCGCTAGGTTTTGTGAATGTGTGTCATAGAGAGAGTCTAAGAGGGGCCAATGATTGTCAGTCTCAATGGCTTCAGCATGTGTGTGAGTACAGAGAGCGAATGTGTAGTCTCCAGTGGGGTGGTCCCACTACAGCACATCATGCAAGGCAGTCCCCCCCCAGCCTGGTCCAGAGCCCCAACAGTAGCAGGGCCTCCGTAGTGTTATCCCTCACAAGGACAATGAAGGAGTAGTCGGCGTAGAACAGCTTGGGCTTCTCCACCTTTTTCATCCCCCAGCTCAATCGCCCCCTCCCCAGCCTCGGAGCCCAGCGCCAGTGAGGCCCAGTGGTGGACGGTCCTTAGGTGGAGCCCCTTGGACGCTGAAGCCCCGGAGAAATCGTCTGTCTTCTGGTCCCAGGCGTCAGTCAGGCCCAGCGCAGACAGCTGGTTCTGTGTCCAGCATGAACAAGAGACAAAGATAGCCAGTACTTTGGACATGGACAGACACAAACTCAATTAAATTCCCCAGCCACAACCTCCCAGCTCTCCTCGAGTACACGTCCCATGTCAGGAGACACCATCTAGGGCGTCTGCCTCCCTCGCTGCTTAATTATGCAAGCAAAGAAGTACAAACAATGACAGGGGAAGGCAAATTTTAAAATTTCATGATGCGATGACATTCGGGGAGTGGAGAAAAAACACTGCCGTCTTCCAAACTCGCAAATTATCAACTCAAATATAAGCAAATCTAAACCTACAGTCTATCAATAACATTTCGAAAGTAATTTTCAAAATATTGTCTCCCAAATTCAATCAAACGCTGACAGGTGACCTTGTTGCGACGTGACAGTACAAACTCAGCTGCTGTGTGTGTGTGGCGGACAGGGAAGTGGCCCATGAATAATGTAGGAAGGATGGTTGTGGCCCGTGACCTCGCCATGCAGCCACCTCCTTTGTTGTGTCTGATATGAATTCCAACAGGAAGAAGCAGCATCGGTGTGGTGACAGCTAGTTTATACTCTTACACGCCACGCATATGGCAGAGGAGAAGACCACTCACACTCCACATGACAGCCTACTTCAGAGGGTAGCTGGGGAGGCAGAGGGGAGGGAAGGAGGTAGACGGAGGCAGACGTGTGTAGGAGGAAGGCAGAGGGCAGGGGGGTACAAGCCGAGGGAGGGCGACGACTGAGAAGTGAGTGATGACGCTGTCTTGTTTCAGTGCGTTTTTACTAGGTAGCCTGTGGTGTGAATGAGGCCACCTTTGTTGATAATGATTTGCTATCTAATCTTTTCCCGTCTGACAGCACAGACTGTTCGATATTATTCCCTTAAGGCACTTCAGACATGACTTCTAGTAGTTAGTTAGTTAGTTTTAAGGTGTCTTTTCATGCTTCCATGTTACAGACTCAGTGACTCAATAGAAAGGAGGTTGCTCTATGTAAGGTAGATGTACCAGTAAGAGAGAGGGCTAGTTATTTGTAGGACTGGGACCATGGCAGTTTGTCACCTGCTTTAACATGATACAACTGGATCCACTGCTTCCACTTTGCACTGCGTGTCCCCCTGTCTCCTGTCCTCTCATGGTAGTCTGAGGACACACACACGGACATGCGCGCAGCCCCCTTCCCCCCGCTCTCTAATGCACTTCTATTGTCATCTATTATTCCTCCTTCTTTCCCTCTCTTCCGCTCTCCACCACTTCATCACTGTCTCTCTCCGCTGCTCTGCCACCTCCATGGCATCCTCATCTGCCCCTGGCACCTCTCTCTATTTTCTCCTCCTCTGTCTCGCTCACTCTTTTTCCCCTCCTCAGCTCATCCTTCTCTGTGCACTCCCTTGAATACATCACTCTCTCTCCCTTTCTATCTCCATTGACAATCATTTCAAGGTTTTCTGGTGCCCTATCTTCCAGTAAACAGAAATAGACTTAAACTTCATGAAAAGCCACTCTTCTAGGAGGACAAATATTCTTCACCCCAAGAGAAACAGCCTTAACAGCGGCAGCGTTCTTTAGCCTGTTTGTGCTGTTTTGCCAACTCCTATGGTCATTGTCAGCCATTGGCAAGACAGCTCAAAACAGATCAGTCTACCTCTCCTCGTCCTCCTTCCAAGCTGCATGTGAAGTTCTCTCTCTCTGAGGAGGAAGTCAGTTGGTCCTTGTTGACCTTAAGCAGCCTGTTACCACGGCAGGTGCTAACATGGTACCGTGTCTCACCACAACCGTACTGTCACCAGAAATTACAGTCACACTGTGACATTAGCAGGCAACTTCTAACCTCCGTTGTAACTACCATATGAATATAACATCACTTTCTCGATTTTCATCCCTCCGTCGTCTACGGCGCAAAAGCTAATTCATGTGGAAGACGAGCTTCCGAGCTAGGGGGCTCTGTATGTTGTTAATATTTTAAAAACAATCACATGTTTAAAAATGTAACCGTGACACTGGTGGCCCAGGGCAGGGCTGCAGCAGGCAGGTTATAGGGAGGTGTAGCACACTACAGCACTGGAGTTCTGTGGATCTTTCCCTGACTTTTCTGTACTTTAATGTACAACTAATGTACTGGAGGTGTCTATGAGTTGTTCTGCTGGGAACATCCCATGCCCATTGTGATCTGGTGTTTCAAGTTTTATTAGTCGTGGTATGTACAGGATACACATGGTTCGCAACAACAATAAGAATTAATAAAAGGGCCGGGTTGAAGGGACGCCATGTGTGACTGACGTGTTTTCCGTTTAGTCCCGGAGTATTCTTAAAGTTTATGTGAATTTTGCTGCAGAACCGTATTTATTTTCAAATATTAGTTTGGTGATCCCTTCCCGTAAAAACCAAGACTACTTTGCTTTCAAATGTCAGCATGTCTTTGAAACATAAGGCCAAAAACATGACTTTGAGAAAACCCGGCCTACAAGACCCACTCTCATCATAGCCCTCTCCTGAGTCTGAGGGCCCGGGGACTCACACTTTACCCGGGGGTGCGGCTTGGCCTGGCGGCGCTGAAATGAACATTCTCGAGGCCATCAAACTACTACGCTCTGAGATAGTTGAAATGAAAACAGAGGTAGTTTCTACGATTGAGGCCCGAATACAGGAGGTTTCTGATACTTTAAAAGCAGATCTAACCATCCTGCAGAACGAGACGATGCCAGCAATCACATCACTCAAAACAACAACAGAGTTGCACACTACAGCGATTGCAGCACTGGAGACCTCCGCTACCAATGTCTCCGACTTAACTACCTCCCTGGAGGCTGACGTGAAACGCCTGGCTGCGGATTTGAAAAAGGTGCAGGAGAGTTGTGTGAGTTAGGAGGGATTCTGGTATCGGTTCCAGAGTCAGCGGAAATCCCTCGCGCCACGGATTTCATTTCTGGGCTGCTGAAGGATGTTCTTGCCCTTGGATGAGAAGCCCCTGATTGATCGTGCCCACCAGTCGCTGCGCCCAAAGCCCCAGGATGGTGAGAGGCCCCGTGATATAATTCTTCGAGTGCACTTTTTCCATGAGAAGATGGAGATTCTCCGACGAGCCCGCAATACCACTCTGAGCTTTCAAGGACAGAGCTTCTCCATCTACCAGGACTACTCCCCCACTGTTTCCAGGCAGCGCACAGCTTTCGGGCAGGCCAAATGACTACTACAGGACCATCCATGTGTGAAGTATGGACTGCGATTCCCGGCCCGTTTATGGCTATCTCATGATGGTAAAGACTACAGATTTGAGTCTCCGGATGAGGCTATGGCTCACATTCAACGTCACATCAAGAACTCTTGAACTTGCTCATAGATCAGCAACTGTTGCTTGCGAACTGTGGATAGTAAGTAGCCCACCTGTGGTACAATTATGTTTAGTTATAACATACTAGTCTTGTATAGTTGGGGAGTTGGTGAACCCATTCAGGCTTATTTGATGTGATCTAATGTTTTGATCATCTAGTGTGCTTGCCTTACAAGCATTCAGTCATTTTAATTTCATTGTATTAAGGTTTTACTTAACTCCTTTGTTTCTAGGCTGTCTCATTCACCTATTCAGTTTGTTTACATAGTGTCTCAGTGACCGTCCGGACGGTTTTCCAACCAAATTTTACAGGACGTTTTCTGGTCTGCTTTGCCCATTCTTGTCTCGTTTATTTGCAGAGTGCCTTAATACCTCAAAGCTACCGCCTAGTCTTTATCAGGCTTCAATTTCATTACTATTAAAGAAAAACAAAGACCCCTGGAATGTGGATCCTATCGCCCAATCTCGCTTTTAAACTGTGATTACAAAATCCTAGCCAAGCTCTTAGCCATCTGTACGGAAGGCTCGCTGCACCAAGTAATACACTCTGACCAGACTGGCTTTGTGAGAAATAGGCATTTGTTTTTCAATATTAGACGCCTTATGAATATACTGTACTCCCCAGCATCGGGGTACACAGATGTGGTGGTCTCACTTGATGAGGAAAAAACTTTTGACCGCATTGAGTGGGACTACCTAACAGCTGCCCTTTACAGATTTGGCTTTGGCCCCAAATTCATTGCGTGGATAAAGATTCTTTATTTTTCCCCCATGGCTTCAGTACGGACTAACAACTTATCCTCTGACTATTTTCACATGCACCGCGGATCCAGACAGGGTTGTCCACTCTCCCCCTTGTAGTTTGCTTTGGCAATCGAGCCTCTCACCATTGCACTATGCTCTAATGATGCCATTCAAGGTATAATCAGGATGGGCTTAGAGCAGAAAGTCTCACTATATGCTGACGACCTCCTTTTGTTTATCTCCAACCCTGATACCTCATTGCCACGTGCCTTATCTGTTCTTAAAAAGTTTGGATCAATCTCAGGGTACAAGCTGAATCTAGGCAAGAGTGAGCTTTTTCCTGTAAATAAGGCTGCTTTAAAGTGCTCTTTTACAAGTTTTCAGTTTAGGATTGTCCGGGATCAATTCACCTACTTGGGTGTTAGTGACAAAGAAATATTCAAATTTGTTTCAGGAAAACTTGCTTGTTGCTCTAGCAGACAGTTTGAAACAATATTTTACTTTTTGGAATTCGCTACCTCTTTCTCTTATTGGAAGGATTAATGTCATTAAAATGAATGTGTTGCCCAAATTTTTATATTTATTTCAATGTTTACCCATTTTTATTCCAAAATCTTTTTTTAATTCACTAGATCAAACATTCATGTATTTTATTTGGGATGGCAAGGTACCACAGATTGGTAGAAAACATTTACAGAAGCCTAAGGCATTGGGTGGTTTAGCTCTACCAAATTTTCAGACATACTATTGGGCTGCAAATTTCAGAGCCCTTCTGTAGACCACTCTGGGTCCAGATGGAGTCTGAATCGTGTAAACCTGCTGCACTTTCTTTTGTGTTGTGCTTGTCTCTCCCAGTGTCCCTAGGCAAAAGGTGTGTCAAACCAATTGTAAAGCAGTCTCTTAAAATTTGGAATCAGTAGCCTCCGAGGCTTTTCTCTATCAGGCCCAATCAATCAGAACATTTTATTTCCTCCGTCTTTAAATGATGGGGCTTTTGCCATCTGGCACTCACTAGGCCTCTCCTCACTAGCCCAATTATTCTTTGATGATACTTTTGCCTTTTTTGCTCAGCTACTGGAAAAGTTCAACCTCTCCCAATCCCACTTTTTCCTCTATCTCCAGACTAGGAACTTTGTCAGAGCTAACACACCTGAATTTCCCCATAGGCCTGCGAGTACAGCTATAGAGAGCATCTTTGAGCTGAACAAGCTTCCTAGGGGCGCAATTTCAGATGTATATGCAATCATTAATGACTTACAGAACCCTTCTTTGGTGCCTTTAAAGACTCGATGGGAAAAGGATTTGGGGAAGGAACTTGCGGAAGACACCTGGGAATCTGTGCTGCACAGGGTGCATTTGTCCTCTTTTAGCACTAGACACAGCCTCATTCAATTCAAGGTGGTTCACCGTATCCACTGGTCCGGGGACAAACTTGGAAGAATATTCTCTGATTTTGATCCTACCTGTGTCAGATGTAAAATGGAACCAGCCACGCTGTTGCATATGTTTTGGGGCTGTCGTAAACTGTCAGGTTTCTGGGAATTAATATTTAAATCTTTCTCTGATATACATGACACTGTTATAGATCAGTCTCCCCTTACAATCCTTTTTGGAGTACTGCCCATAGGTACCCCCCTGTCAAGAATTCAGTTGGACACTGTTACTTATACAACTCTTTTAGCTAGACGGCTAATACTACAGAACTGGAAGATGGCAGCTCCCCCATCTTATACATATTGGGTGAGAGATGTGTTGTGCTCTCTGAAACTAGAGGGGGGGTGCATTAAGGTTGATGATGTGCTTATTGATTGTGACCTGCGGATGCCTTGTTCATCTTCCCCGGTCAGAGACTAAAATGTGAGCTTGTTTTGCCCTGTTATTACATAAAATGATTATTATATTTATTTTTCTTTTAAAGCATTGTAAAACTTTATTTTTGGTCCAGTGGATGGTCGGTCTGTGGCCATGACTGTCTGTGAGTGGTTGCATTTCTCCACCCCTATCCCTTGACTGTTTACAGGAACAATGATGAGGTGTCCGCTCTGTACCTGTACTACAGATTGCCCTTTAACCTTTGTAGCCTTCTGCCCGGTGTGTTTAACTTGTCTAAAGTACGGTATCTTTAAAGCTAATCTTTTTCTTTTTTTTGTTCTAGTTGAGTATATTATTTATATTGTTTTGTGTTGTCTTGTGTGTAAAACTGAATAAACAGAGTTTTAAAAAAAAGAAATAAGAAAAGATAAGAAATACAAACAGTAAATGTCTCAGTGGAATAGAATAAACATTTTAGCATAAGTATGTATTGTAGTCCAATATTTACACGTGTATCAGAGAAAGGGAGGATTGGAGGGTAAGTGTATAAATTGAGCACTAATGAGAGTCTGGCAGCGCGTGTGTGCCGTAGCATGAATGGGTGTGTG
This sequence comes from Salmo trutta, assembly GCF_901001165.1. Classification (NCBI taxonomy): domain Eukaryota; kingdom Metazoa; phylum Chordata; class Actinopteri; order Salmoniformes; family Salmonidae; genus Salmo; species Salmo trutta. The sequence goes on along the minus strand of NC_042961.1, from coordinate 49,635,541 downwards.
GGTGTGTGTGCCGTAGCATGAATGGGTATGTTTGTGTGTGCCGTTGTTTGTGTGTGTCATTGTCTGTGTGGGTGTGTGCATGAGTGAGTGCCTACGCTAAGGTGTGGAGTGTCAGTGCAGGTGGTCAGTCTAGTTCAAGTGTTCAGCAGTCTGATGGCTTGAAGATAGAAACAGTCTCTGAGCCTGTTGGTATCAGACCTGTGCTCCGATACCCTCTGCCCAACGGTAAGGGAGAGAACAGCTCGTGGCTGGGGTGTGTGGGGTCCTTGTTGATCCTGTGTGCCTTCCTCTGCATCGCTTCTAGTAGATGTCCTGTATGGGTGGGAGCATGGTCCCAGTGATTTACTGGGGCGTCTTCACCCCCCCACTGGAGGCCATGACGTAACTGGTCAGGACGCTCTCGATGGTGAGGCAGTAGTATTTGGAGAGGACCGGGGGTGGCATACTGAATCTCTTCAGAGGCATGTGTGTGTGTGTGTGCACATGCGTGGCGTCCATTTTAAGATCTGCTGTCGCCAAGCTGTTTATGTCAGTTTATGCTAAAGGCATTGTCACTAACAGTTCACTATGCAGGCTGGGCTTCCCCTGTTTCCGCCATATTCCAGAGCCTTCAGAAATATCTGGGTCTTGGAAGTGCGGACACTCTCTCGTGTGGTGCATTCAGTATTAAAATGTATTAGTCGGAAGATTGAGGAGGGTAAGTGGCTGGCTGGATGAACCTTTGGACGAAAGTTAAGAGGGAGGCAGGTCAGTCCTGGGAGGGAGATGGTATGGCAGGAGTAGTTGGATCATTCTCTAAAGAGCCATAGTACATCTCATGTTTGTAGATGCTTACGGAGTTGCTATGGGACTAACCTGATATAACATCTCGTTTGTAGATGCTTACGGAGTTGCTATGGGACTAACCTGATATAACATCTCGTTTGTAGATGCTTACGGAGTTGCTATGGGACTAACCTGATATAACAAAGGGGAAATAAATAAACATACACTCAGATCACTCTTTCATTTCCCCCCTTTCTCCCCCTCTCCTTCCCTCCTCTGGCATATTTTACCTCACCTTTATGTTTCTCCCTCTATTCGCATACTCTCTTTATGGTTATTAGCAGCATAAATAACAATGGCATCAAACGAAAAATCTAAAACAAAAAGTTGCATTATGCATGAAAGAGAGCAGTGCAACACACACACATCCTGTGTTATGTACGTCTGTAATGGTGGAGTGCGTGGGAATACAACGTTATAGAACGTGTATCACTGTCGTCTATGTTATGTCTCAGCCTACAGAGAGATGTTTAATTCAACCCTGTAAAGTCAAAGCTCACTTCAGAACACCCTGAAAGCCTCAAAGCTACTCCACACCTAATCAGCTGCCTGCGCCTCCCTCCCTCCCTCCCTCCACCAATAATGTCTTATTTACATGGCCCTCTACCTCCCCTCTCCACCTAATTAATTCATATGGATTAATGCTTGACCTATGGTAAAAGGTACAGGGAGCGCTCCAGTGGTTGTGATACTGTACACAGCAGTGTGTTGCTGTAAATATTTGATGACCTTTTGACCTCATTAGACATGACTGGGCTCTCCTGTGTCTACTCATATGTCTTCATTATGGAGTGTAGCCCAGACTAGTACTCTGGGGAATGTGTGTCAGTGACCTCTAGGCCAGGCTTGTCAGAGAGGGCTCTCTCTCTCTCTGTGGCCTCCACCACTGTGCCATGGCTCCTCCATCACAGTGTGCTCTCCACCAGGAGAGAGAACCAATAGTTATTTTTAGTCGCTCGTCCCCCAGTGCTCGACCCAGCACTCCTCCCTCTTCTCCATCCTTCTCTCCCTTCACCTTCTATCCCCTTGCCTGCTGAATGTCACTCCTATTTAGGTCAGCAGGGCCCTCACTTGGGTGGTAGGCAGGCTGCTGAGCGATGCCACATTAGCACACGTGTCATGTGATGGGAGCCCCAACCAGGACAGGACTAGGAGGACTCATCCTAATCAAGAGATAAGGATGACTACACAGGCTGGGGATGGGATGATGGGCCAGAAAGAATCATACATGAGTCAGGAGACGAGTGTGTGTGTGTGTGTGTGTGTGTGTGTGTGTGTGTGTGTGTGTGTGTGTGTGTGTGTGTGTGTGTGTGTGTGTGTGTGTGTGTGTGTGTGTGTGTGTGTGTGTGTGTGTGTGTGTGTGTGTGTGTGTGTGTGTGCGCATGCGTGTGTGCACTGTTTGTGTGTATGGCGCCTTAGGCCTGAATGGTTAGTCAGTGACAGGCTACCCTCGCGTGACAAGCTTTTAGGTTCTCTTCTTATAATGATGCAGAGAGAACGCTAGAACACAACATCTAACTTACGCTACTAGTCTAGTGACAGAATGACAGTGAACGAATCAGCTCTCTGAGTCTGATCATAGAAAATGTCACAGTTGTTGTTTTCTGATGTTCTCCCGCTCCTCTCTCCTCCCTCTCTTAGAATCTGGGGCTGTCCTGACTGATGACAGGCGGAGAGGTAAACAGTATTAACGCGGTGTGATGAGCAATATTTACTCGACCCAATTTTTTTTGGGGGGGGGGGTCGACTTCAATAACCTGCAGGTAGGAAATATACGGTGCATTTGGAAAGTATTCAAACCCCTTGACTTTTTCCACATTTTGTTTCATTACAGCCTTATTCTAAAATTAAATTGAGGGAAAAAAACTATCTACAAAAAATAGCCCATAATGACAAAGCAAATGTATTAAATATCACATTTACATAATTATTCAGACCCTTTACTCAGTACTTTGTTGAAGCACCTTTGGTAGCTATTACAGCCTAGAGTCTTCTTGGGTATGTCGCTACAGGCTTGGCACACCTGTATTTGGGAAGTTTCTGCATTTGTCTTGGCTGTGTGCTTAGGGTGGTTGTCCTGTTGGAAGGTGAACCTTCGCCCCAGTCTGTGGTCCTGAGCACTCTGGAGCAGGTTTTCATCAAAGATCCTTTGCTCCGTTCATTTTTCCCTCAATCCTGACTAGTCTCCCAGTCCCTGCCGTTGAAAAACATCCCCACAGTATGATGCTGCCACCACCATGCTTCACTGTAGGGATGGTGCAAGGTTTCCTCCAGAGGTGATGCTTGGCAATCTTGGTTTCATTAGCTCAGGTCTGAGTCCTTTAGGTGCCTTTTGGCAAACTCCAAGCAGGCTGTCATGTGCCTTTTACTGAGGAGAGGCTTCCGTCTGGCCACTCTGTATCATAAAGGCCTGATTGGTGACGTGCTGCAGAGATGGTTGTCCTTCTGGAAGGTTCTCCCATCTCTACAGAATAACTCTGGAGTTCTGTCAGAGTGACCATCGGGTTCTTGGTCACCTCCCTGACCAAGGCCCTTCTCCCCCGATTGCTCAGTTTGGCAGTGCGGCCAACTCTAGGAAGAGTCTTGGTGGTTCCAAAGTTTTTCCATTTAAGAATAATGGAGGCCAAAGTTTTCTTGGGGACCTTCAATGCGGTAGAAATCTTTTGGTACCCTTCCCCAGATCTGTGCCTCGACAAAGTCCTGTTTCGCAGCTCTACGGACAATTCCTTTTGACCTCATGGCTTGGTTTTTGCTCTGAAATGCACTGTCAAATGTGGGACCTTTTTATATAGACAAGTTTGTGCCTTTCCAAATCATGTCCAATCAATTGAATTTACCACAAGTGGACTCGAGTCAAGTTGTAGAAACATCTCAACAATGATCAATCGAAGCAGGATGCACTTGACATCCAATTTCGAGTCTCATAGCAAACGGTCTGTATGCTTATGTAAATAAGGTATTTTCATAACATTTCTAAACACCTGTTTTCGCTTTGTCATGTGGTATTGTGTGTGTAGATTGAGGTAAAAAAACAACAACAATTTAATACATTTTAGAATAACGTAACAAAATGTGGAAAAATTCAAGGGGTCTGAATACTTTCAGAATGCGCTGTACCATAGGCAATATGTTGCGTATTCGCTTTGCGTGAACTCCTAGCCCCAAGCAATGTGTAGCCTTCTCTGTTGGCTTCCTATTCCTATCCAAATAGCCATGGTCCCAGAGAGATGTTCTGGTCTTTAGTCTAGGACAGCCTCCGAAATTGCGGCACCCTACTTCCCATATCAAATTGTATTACTCACATGTACATGTACAAATTAACTCGACTAACCGGTACCCCTGCACATTGACTATGCATAGATAATAACAGAGTAGCAGTGGCGTAAAACAGAGGGTGGGGGGGCAATGCGTATAGTCTGGGTAGCCATTTGATTAGATGTTCAGGAGTCTTATAGCTTGGGGGTAGGAGCTGTTTAGAAGCCTCTTGGACCTAGACTTGGCGCTCCGATACCGCTTGCCGTGCTGTAGGAGAGAGAACACTCTATGACTAGGGTGGCTGGAGTCTTTGACAATTTTGAGAGCCTTCCTCTGACACCGCCTGGAACAGAGAGGTCCTGGATGGCAGGAAGCTTGTTCCCAGTGATGTACTTGGCCATACGCACCAATCCTCTGTAGTGCCTTGCGGTCAGAGGCCGAGCAGTTGCCATACCAGCCAGTGATGCAACCAGTCAGGATGCTCTCGATGGTGCAGCTGTAGAACCTTTTGAGGATCTGAGTACCCATGCCAAGTCTTTTCATTCTCCTGAGGGGGAATAGGTTTTGTCGTGCCCTCTTCATGACTGTCTTGGTGTGCATGGACCATGTTAGTTTGATGTGGACACCAAGGAACTTGAAGCTCTTAACCTACTCCACTACAGCCCCGTTGACGAGAACAGTGGTGTGCTCGGTCCTCCTTTTTCCTGTGGTCCACAATCATCATCTTTGTCTTGATCACATTGAGGGAGAGGTTGTTGTCTTGGCACCTCACGGCCAGGTCTCTGACCTCCTCCCTATAGGCTGTCTCGTCGTTGTCGGTGATCAGGCCTGCCACTGTTGTGTCATCGGTAAACTTAATGATGGTATTGGAGTTGTGATTAGTGCACTACTTTTGGCCAGACTCTTTTGGGCCAGGGTCAAAGTAGAACATTATACAGGGAATAGGGTGTTATGGGACACAATCTAGGACAGCCTCCTCTCATGTGCCTGTCTGTCAGAGAGCCCGTCCACTCCATGTTAATGTCAAACCCTTGTTCCTCCAGGTAGAGCTGAGCAGAGGTACATAGCAGCCACGTTCTGTGGACATATGTTAGACTGGGGGGGTTGCTTGTGATTGTGTGTGGAGTGGATGGCCTGTGAGAGCTTTAGAGTTCACTCCTCCGTCACAGTGCTACGCTACACCACAGTCGTCATGATGGGATCCACTACGAGTTCACTCCAGGGAAAATGTTTTTTATTCGGCTTTCTCTAACTGTCAACCCCTCTCTCTAACTTAAAATCCATCTGTACACTTCCTACCAACTCTTCTGTCTCTCTGCCTGGTGAGTTGAAGTTGAATACTTTTAATGGCAAAGTGGAGAACTATAAAAAATGCCTGCTAACCTCTCGCTCTCTGTCCCTCTTTACAGACTCAACATGATAATTGACGACCACACCCCAGCAACAGACACTCCTAAAATCCATAAGATCCCCAGTTGGCCCGGGATCCCTAAGCAACGTCCCAAGGAGGCCCTCCATGTAGAGCCCTGTGTGGCCCTGGGACAGCGTCTCCGCCCATGCTACGGTCCCAGGGGCTTAGACAAATCCCTTCTCTTCCGCTTCCCCCACGGCTTCTCCAGCTCCCCAGTCACCAGCCCTGACACCCTCTCCGTCCTAACCCACATGGCTCTGGAGGACCCCTCCGCCCTCACCCTGGCCTCCGCAGCCTCTACCCAGGCCAGAGAGCACGGTGATGGGGCAGGGATGGTCCTCCTCCTGGCCACCTCTCTCCTGACCCAGGCCAAGGACCTACTAACCCTGGGGGTGACTGGGGCTGAGATCCAGGGGGGCTACCGCCAGGCGTGTGGCAAGGCCTTGGCTCTGTTAGAGGGGATGGCCTGTGGGGCCCTAAAGGACCCCAGGGAGGAGCTGGATGTGAGGGCCATTCTGGGACCCTTTCTCTCCTCCTGGCAGCCAGGGTTCGAAGCCCTGCTGTCGGGGGTGGTGGCCCGATGCTGTGTTCACAGCTGGAGACCCATAACTTCTGGTGACCGAGGAGAGGTGTGGGAAGGAGTTACCTTTGACCCCAGCTGTGTCAGAGTGTGTACGGTGCTAGAGAAGGCTATACCAGACCAGGGTTCAGAGACCGAGGATGGACAGATAGAAACAGATGGAGAGGAGCTGATACAGACCAAGGGAGAGGAGGAGGAGAGGACTGGAGATGAAGAAGTTCAGATGATGAAGGAGGAGGGGAAGGAAAAGGGGAAAGAGATGGAAAGTGAAAGGACTGCAGAGGCTAGTGAAGTGGAGGAGGGAGAAAGCGAGACAAACAATAATGAGTCACTCAGAGAGGAAGAAACAAAGGAAGAGTTAGAGAACCAAGTTAAACGGAGAATATGTCAGAAGATGAAGGATGCTATGAAACAAATGGATGATGAAGAAACGGAGGATGATGAAGGTAAGGAAGAAAATACGTTTGACGACTGGGTGGATCTGGGCCTGGAGATATGGAGAGCGAGGTCAGAAGGAGAAGGGGAGGTATGGAGAGAGGGAGAGACTGAAGGAGAGACGGTGGAGCCAGAGGTTCAGAAGGTCAGAGGAGAGGAGAGGAAGAGAAGGGACAGAAGAGGTCTGTTTGAGGTCTTGATCCATGGCAGCTTTGCCAAGCTCATGTCCCGCTGCTCCACTCAGAGACAGATTTACAAGCATATCACCTTGGTCCGCTCTGCCCAGCGCAGGCGACGACTACACAGGCCTAAAGGGCATCTGACAAGCCCAACAACCCACCACCACCACTCACTCAAAAAGACCCGCCAGTCACCCAGGAAAACCCCCACCAGTATCCCTCTCTGGGCCAGCGTGGTGGTGGAGGAGCCCCTGGAGGAGGAGGCCTGCTGTAAGGTCACAGTGACTGTCCGTAGCCCAGACCAGGCCCTGTTGATTAGCGCAGAGGCTGCTTTACGTGCCTCCCTGCGGGTTTACTGCTCCCTCCTAGCAGAGCCCAGGGTGGTCCCCGGGGCTGGAGCCTCTGAAGTGGGCTTGGCCACGGGGCTGACCCAGAATGGGTTAACCCTGGTGGGCATGGAGCAGCTGGCCGTCCATGCCTTCGCCCAGGCCCTGCTGGAGCCAGTCAAAGCCCTGGGAGAGAATGCAGGGACCCCCCCGGACCTGGCCGTGCTGAGAGGATACAAACGACGATGGAAGGGAAAGATGGATGGGACCAAGGGAGCGTATCGAGGTGTGTTGGACAGGCTAGGGTGTAAGGCTAGTGCCATAGAGAAAGCTACAAAGGCCTCACTAGCTGTCCTCACTGAACTCCTGAGCCAGATAGCAACGGAGGAGGACAAGACCAAAATCTTCTTCCCAGTTACCACAGAACAGGCATGGCTCCCTTCACTGCCTCCATAGACACTGCACATACAAGACTTCTTCAGGGATTGAGAAGTAGACGATTAAAGTTTAGATTCACCAATAAAACAAACATAAAGAAACCTGGTTCAGCTAATATGAAATTGTGTAGGTTAACACATTATATTGTCCTAACTGAGTCTCTGGGTAGAAGTAGGCACAGATCCAGTATCAGCTTATTCTCTCACCAATCCTAACCTGAATCACTGAACCATTAACGGTAAAACACAACTGACTTGATCAACATCTAGACCATAACTATACTCCATAACTACAGCATAAATGTATGTGTTAGATCTCCAGTATTTACCTGTAGGCTGTGCGTGCTCCTCATTATTGGTAGTAGGAGCACCATGCTGGCTCTGCCTCCCCACAGTCCCAGCTCCAACACCGTACTGGCCCTGCCTCCCCACAGTCCCAGGTCCAACACCGTACTGGCCCTGCCTCCCCGCAGTCCCAGCTCCAACACCGTACTGGCCCTGCCTCCCCGCAGTCCCAGCTCCAACACCGTACTGGCTCTGCCTCCCCGCAGTCCCAGCTCCAACACCGTACTGGCTCTGCCTCCCCGCAGTCCCAGCTCCAACACCGTACTGGCCCTGCCTCCCCGCAGTCCCAGCTCCAACACCGTACTGGCCCTGCCTCCCCGCAGTCCCAGCTCCAACACCGTACTGGCCCTGCCTCCCCGCAGTCCCAGCTCCAACACCGTACTGGCCCTGCCTCCCCTCAGTCCCAGCTCCAACACCGTACTGGCCCTGCCTCCCCGCAGTCCCAGCTCCAACACCGTACTGGCCCTGCCTCCCCGCAGTCCCAGCTCCCAACACCGTACTGGCCCTGCCTCCCCGCAGTCCCAGCTCCAACACCGTACTGGCCCTGCCTCCCCGCAGTCCCAGCTCCAACACCGTACTGGCCCTGCCTCCCCGCAGTCCCAGCTCCAACACCGTACTGGCCCTGCCTCCCCGCAGTCCCAGCTCCAACACCGTACTGGCCCTGCCTCCCCGCAGTCCCAGCTCCAACACCGTACTGGCCCTGCCTCCCCGCAGTCCCAGCTCCAACACCGTACTGGCCCTGCCTCCCCGCAGTCCCAGCTCCAACACCGTACTGGCCCTGCCTCCCCGCAGTCCCAGCTCCAACACCGTACTGGCCCTGCCTCCCCGCAGTCCCAGCTCCAACACCGTACTGGCCCTGCCTCCCCGCAGTCCCAGCTCCAACACCGTACTGGCCCTGCCTCCCCGCAGTCCCAGCTCCAACACCGTACTGGCCCTGCCTCCCCACAGTCCCAGCTCCAACACCGTACTGGCCCTGCCTCCCCACAGTCCCAGCTCCAACACCGTACTGGCTCTGCCTCCCCACAGTCCCAGCTCCAACACCGTACTGGCCCTGCCTCCCCACAGTCCCAGCTCCAACACCGTACTGGCCCTGCCTCCCCACAGTCCCAGCTCCAACACCGTACTGGCCCTGCCTCCCCACAGTCCCAGCTCCAACACCGTACTGGCCCTGCCTCCCCACAGTCCCAGCTCCAACACCGTACTGGCTCTGCCTCCCCACAGTCCCAGCTCCAACACCGTACTGGCCCTGCCTCCCCACAGTCCCAGCTCCAACACCGTACTGGCCCTGCCTCCCCACAGTCCCAGCTCCAACACCTGCAACATGTTCACCATGTCCTCATAGTGATCGTACACACCTGGGGAGGAGAGAATGGATGGGTGGGTGGATGAATTAATAAATGAAAGGAATAGGAGAGTGTGGGCACATAATAATGGGTTGTGAGAGAATGGCTTATTAGCAAGTTTGGGGTTAATTTTATTTTGTCCTTTCAGGAAAGGGAATTGCCATGAACTTAATTTTAAATCGCACATTGAATAAATTGAAGTAGAATGGAGAAGTGGTTGTGAACTTGTGGGTATTGATGAGTTAGTAGTGTGGACAATGCACCTGCGTGGTGCAACATGGACTACTTGGTGTGCTTAGTTGCAGGGAAGCTGTGTAGGCCAGCTGCCTCTTCTATGAAGTGTCTTTCCCACAGTCCTACGGAGAGGAGCATGCTTACTTCCTTGTAATGTTTTTTTTATAAGGATATGCACACAAAAAAATCCTCAAATATGCAAACAATGCACTGTGGAGTCCCAAAATAATAAGTCAAGACTAAACCCTACACACAAACAGTCATGTGCTGTAAACCATTGATCCATAGTCTATTGAAAATTTCTTGGCTCTCCTCATCCCAGCAATGTCATTAGCTCACATCTCAGAGTCATTGAAGTTGCATCTCAAATTGCACCCTATTCCCTATATAGTGCACTACTTTTGATCAGAGGCCTTTGTTAAAAAAAAGGTGCTATCTAGAACCTAAAAGGGTTATTTGGCTGTCCCCATCGGAGAACCATTTGAAGAACCCTTTTTGGTTCTCAAAAGGGTTCTACCTGGAATCTAAAAGGGTTCTCCCTGGAACCAAAAAGGAATATCTTATGGTGACAGCCACCCTTTTTTCTAAGAGTGTATAGTGCACTAATTAAGGAATAGGGTGCCATTTGGGACACAAAAGGAGAGTCTGTTATAGAGTTCAGAAGGTCAGTCTCCCATCACTTACACTTCTCATCCATTCTATTCAGCTCCCCTTACCTCACCTTCTCTCATCTCACCAACTCACACACACACACCATTCAGCTCACCTCACTGCTGTCAATTTAGGACAGGCCAGAACTAGCATTGCACCACCACAGTAATAAACTACACTGTATATGATATAACGAGACCTTCCCGACCCTTTCGATAGAGGCTGTTATTTGATAGAGGGGAGCTCCGTTCTCTAGAAAATAAACAAGGTAATGACTCAGGGTTATGTCACTCATGGTGAAAGACACCTATCTGATCATGGTGGAGTTCAAAAACAAATTGCGGTGTGGACACCTGGGGTGGCACAAGTCTATGGAATGACAGTATCATGGTGTTATGGGTGAATTCCCCAATGAGCGTGTATGTGTGTGTGCATTTGTTTGCCTGTGTGTATGCCTGCATGCCGTGTGTGTCATCAGTGTTATCAGGCAAACCTAGGGAGGACACTGAGATATGAGTGAATCTGTAAGTGTGTGTCAAGACAAGTAGTCCTCCTCTGAACTTAGAGGGAATTATCCTATATCTATACACACACAGTTTATAACCAGCCATTCATATCAATGAAAAAAACGAGACAAGTGTGCAGCAGTGAAAACAAGTCAGTCCCTTCTGATTCATAGCCAAAACATCCGAGTGAAACTGAGAATCAATTAAATCAATGAAACTGTCTACCTCCTCCCACCAACAAAAACTCAGCTATGTGATTACAGGTCGTTGCGGTATTCTATTCCAGAAGATATTAATAGAGGTTAAATGTTCATTTTATTTATTTATTTATTCTTCCTTTTGTTGCCTTATCTGTGTACATGTATGTTTTTTTTTGTGGCTGTTTTGAGATCAGATTTCACCCTCTCTCCCCACCCACCTCGCTCTCTCTCATTTGTTTAATGTCAGGAACAAAGGCTGAATGAACATGTGTGGACTGGAACTCCCTAGGTAGACCTTTTCTCTCTTTTTCTCTAAGCAGGCCACTACTTTTTCCCCTTAATTTACTTTTCTCACTCCCTCACTTCCTTGTGCCTTCTCTTTTTACTGTTCCCTCTCTTCTTCCTCTACCCCCCCCTCCAAACCCATCATCTCTCTACATTTCCCTAACTCTTTACTCCTCTCTGTATTCTCTTTGCCCTCTCCCACTAATTGCCCCTCTCCCTCCTTCCTTTCCCCATCTCGTTCTCCCCCTCATTCAGTTCTCTCTCTCTTTTGTACAGAACAGAGAGAGGGAGGGCTGCCGGGAGTGCTTTCAATAATTAACTAAAAGGAACCAAATGGAAACTAACAAAAACAAGGGAGATACAAGCAGATGCTGGTGCCACGCCAACGGATTCCTCCTGCAACAATGACAGAGGAACTGTTTTGGAGACCATTACATTACCAGACGGTAAGAAAAGCCCCGGGCCAGAAAATTACAGACAAATAAATGAATTACTAAAGAACAAGAACAAAACTGTGGCCAGCACAAAAACATTGACTACTTTTCAAATTATAAATCAAAACTAAGAATCCAATTTGCGTAATCTAATTGATTTGCTGTTATCTATTGTCTAATCTAATTTGTGTATTTCATCCCCCAAATTAATGAACTAACCAACGAGGGATTAACATAAAAACGAATTTCGTAATGAAGTCAAAACATCAAACAAAGAAAATTAATTAGACTGCTTATCAATCTACCGTCAGTCAGGAATGTGTTTTTCTGACGGTAGGCTGTCTATAAGCCCTTTTTTTCTGACAGGCCCCCTTCTCCCCTCACCTGAAAAAGACAATAACTTAGCGAGGAGGAGGAGGAAGAGAGAAAGTGGGGAAGAGATGGAAAGCGTGAGAGGGAGCTTGAATTGAATAAGACAGAGTAGGCATATAAAGTGTATTCGGAAGTTTACAGCCTTATTCTAAAATTGATGAGGATTATTTTCTATTTAATCAATCTACACACAATACCCAATAATGACAAAGTGAAACATTTTTTTAATATATTTTAGCAAACGTATTAAATAAAAAATGGATACCTTATTTACATAAGTATTCAGACCCTTTGATATCAGACTATAAATTGAGCTCAGGTGCATCCTGTTTCCATTGATCATCCTTGAGATGTTTCTACAACTTGATTGGAGTCCACCTGTGGTAAATTCAATTGATTGGACATGATTTGGAAAGGTACACACCTGTCTAAATTATTTCCCACAGTTGACAGTACATGTAAGAGCAAAAACCAAGCCATGAGTTTGAAGGAATTGTCCGTAGAGCTGCGAAACAGGACTTTGTCGAGGTACAGATCTGGGGAAGGGTACAAAAAATGTCTTCAGCATTGAAGGTCCCCAAGAACACTGTGGCCTCTATCGTTCTTAAATGGAAGAAGTTTGGAACCACCAAGACTCTTCCTAGAGTTGGCCGCCATGCCAAACTTAGTAATCGGGGGAGAAGGGCCTTGGTGAGGGAGGTGACCAAGAACCTGATGGTCACTCTGACAGAGCTCCAGAGTTATTCTGTGGAGATGGGCGAACCTTCCAGAAGGACAACCCTCTCTGCAACACTCCACCAATCAGGCCTTTATGGTAGAGTGGCCAGACGGAAGCCTCTCCTCACTAAAAGGCACATAACAGCCCGCTTGGAGTTTACCAAAATGCACCTAAAGGACTCTCGGACCATGAAAAACAAGATTCTCTGGTCTGATGAAACCAAGATTGAACTCTTTGGCCTGAATTCCAAGCGTCACGTCTGGAGGAAACCTGGCACCATCCCTATGGTGAAGCAGGGTGGTGGTGGCAGCATGCTGTGGGGGATGTTTTTCAGCGGCAGGGACTGGGAGACTAGTCAGGATCGAGGGAAAGATTAACGGAGCAAAGTACAGTGAGATCCTTGATGAAAACCTGCTCCAGAGCACTCAGGACCTCAGACTGGGTCGAAGGTTCACCTTCCAACAGGAGCACGACCCTAAGCACACAGACAAGACAACGTAGGAGTCGCTTCGGGACAAGTCTCTGAATGTCCTTCAGTTGCCCAGCCAGAGCCTGGAGTTGAACCCAATCGAAAAACTCTGGAGAGACCTGAAAATGGCTCTGCAGCGACATTCCCCATCCAACCTGACAGAGCTTGAGAGGATCTGCTGAGAAGAATGGGAGAAACTCTCCAAATACAGGTGTGCCAAGCTTGCAGCGTCAAACCCCAAAAGACTCGACGCTGTAGTTGCTGCCAAAGGTGATTCAACCAAGTACTGAGTAAAGGTTCTGAATACTTATGTAAATCTGATATTTCGGTTTTCTATTTAATACATTTGCACACATTCCTAAACTTGTTTTTGCTTTGTCATTATGGGGTATTGTGTGTGTGTGTGTGTGTGTGTGTGTGTGTGTGTGTGTGTGTGTGTTGATTTTAATAAGACTGTAATGTCACAATGTGGAAAAGTCAAAGGGGTCTGAATACTTTCTAAATGCACTGTATAAAGAGGAAGAGAGAGGTAACAGTGTCGAGTGTGAATCCTAGGTGTTGAGACCTAGCCAGTGCTTCTCCACTGCAGAATCTGAGACACACACACACCAAGACTGGTTACTTGTTACTCAATTATTTAAGATGACATCACCACCAACCGGTACATAGATAAGATTTCGGTGATGGACCACAGAATCATCCTTTATCTGCTGCGACCACCAGCTCTCTCTCACACACACTGGTACGCGCACACACACTCTGAAACATGCATGCTCATGCTCACACACACTCACAGGTGGTCATGCTGGCACGCACACACACACATAAACGCACATAATCATAAATTATAATCAAATGTTGTCATGGACAACCAACCACATGGTTTAACCAATCTAAAGACCTCCAGCAGGTTTGCGAGTGTACCAATATAAATGAGCGTTTGGCAGATCCAGTGTGATTCTAAATGATGCCCCACACAAACCTAATTTAAATCTCAATCCATCTCCATTTATTATGAATTAACCGCTATTACCATGGTTACTACCCCAATAATGAATGATATCTCCATATTAGAATTTCTTCAGCACCTTTAAAGTGTAGGGTGTTGGTTAGGATCAGACCTTAGCCTGGATGTCACCCTCCAGCGGTGTTCCCTCCAACCCGCCAATGCCCCCCTTGGCCTAGCTACAGTTTGTACAACTAATAATGTGATATAGCCAAAGATTGTTAGTGTCCATTATTGGATGTTACAGGTTTGGAGGCAGACAAAACGCTGCCATATATTCTTCAACTAACCTGGTATTGGCGATACTCTCTTCATTCTCGATTCTGAAAAAAATATGTATCTTATAAATGTTGGTTGCAGGTGGTTCTACAAACACCAGAGAGAACTCAGACAGTAAATCCATGTTTTGTACCGCATGAGGAGGTTCTTCATCTTAGCTGCAGCACACCTAGAATTTCCCAGCATCTTTGCTGGAACTAGTCGTTTCTATGCGACGTGGAAGTAGATGACAGAGCGACCGAAACAAAGAGCTACACACATGCGAGAGGCATATCTCATTCGATACATGGAATTACTATATTTCTATGGTGTTTATAGAAGACAAACAAAAGCTCAAACAGAAAGTACCAGTGATGTGCTCAATACGGAAGTGCGATGAAGCTGATACTAAGCTACAGGACGGTTTCGCTAGCACAGACTGGAATATGTTCTGGGATTCATCCAATTGCACTACCACATCAGTCACCGGCTTCATTAATAAGTGCATTGATGATGTCATTACCACAGTGATCGTACGTACAGTACATATCCCAACCAGAAGCCATTGATTACAGGCAACATCCGAACTGACCTAAAGGCTAGAGCTGCTGTGTTCAAGGAGCGGGACACTAATTTGGACACATAAGAAATCCCATCAAACAGGCAAAGTATCACAACAGGACTAAGATCGAATCCAACTACAACGGCTCTGATGCTCATCGGATGTGGCAGGGCTTTCTGAGAGCTGCCCAGTGACAAGAGCCTACCAGACGATTTAAACGCCTTCTATGCTTGCTTCGAGGCAAGCAACACTGAACCATGCGTGAGGACACCAGTTGTTCCGGGCGACTGTGTGATCTCGCACTCCATAGCTGACATGAGTAAGACCCTTTAAACAGGTTAACATTCACAAGGCCGCAGGGTCAGACGGATTACCAGGAATCGTACTCTGACCAGCTGGCAAGTGTTTTCACTGACATTTTCAACCTCTCCCTGACCCAGTCTGTAATACCTACATGTTTCAAGCAAACCATCATAGTCCCTGTGCCCAAGAGCTCCAAGGTAACCTGTCTAAATGACTATCGCCACATAGCACTCACATCTGTAGCCATGAAATGCTTTAAAAGGCTGATCATGTCTCATATCAACACCCACAAACCCTGGAACCACTGAAATTCACATACCGCCGCAACAGGTCCATAGATGATGCATTTCGTATTGTACGCCACACTGCCCTTTCCCACCTGGACAAAAGGAACACTTACGTGAGAATGCTGTTCATTGACTACAGCTCAGCGTTCAACACCATAGTGCCATTCAAGCTCATCACTCCGCTAAGGACCCTTGGACTGAACAACACCGTCTACAACTGAATCCTGGACTTCCTGACGGGCCATCCCAGGTGGTGAGGGTAGGCAACAACACATCCGCCACGCCAACCCTCAACATGGGGGCACCTCAGGGATGCATGTTTAATCCCCTCCTGTACTCCCTATTTACTCACAACTGCGTAGCCACGAACAACTCCAACGCATTCAAGTTTGCCAACAACATGAAGGTGGTACAGTAGGCCTGATCACCGATGACGATAAGACAGTCTATAGGGAGTGTGGTGCCAGGACAACAACCTCTCCCTCATTGTCAGCAAGACAAAGGAGCTTATCGTGGACTACAGGAAATGAAGGGCTGAACATTCACATCGACAGAGCTGTAGTGGAGCGAGAACTTCAAGTTTCCCCGGTGTCCACATCACTAAGAACCTATCATCGTCCAAACACACCAACACAGTTGTGAAGAGGGCACATCAATGCCTCTTCCCTCCTAGGCTGAAAAGATTTGGCTTGGGCCCTCAGATCTTCAAAGTTATACAGCTGCATCATTGAGAGTACCTTGACTGGCTGCATCCCCTCTTGTTATGATAACTGCTTGGCATCCGACCGCAAGGCACCACAGAGGGTAGTGCGTACGGCCCAGTACATCACTGGAGCTGAACTCCCTGCCATCCAAGACGTCTATACAAGGGGGTGTCAGAGGAAATATCTACAAATAGTAAAGACACCAGCCACCTAAGTCATATACGGTTTTCTGTGCTACCGCCCAGCAAACGGTACCGGCACCCCAAGTCTGGGACCAAATGGCTCCTGAACAGCTTCTATCCCCAAGCCATAAGACTGCTGAACAGTTAATGGAATGGCTACCCAGACTATTTACATTGACATTATTATAACTTTTTCTCTTTGCACCGACTCCTGCACTGGCTCTATGCACCATCACTAGACTCTACCCAAACACTCACACAAACTACACTGTCACACACGCTCACACACACACACACACACACACACACACACACACACACACACACACACACACGCACACACACACACACGCACACACACACGCATATTGACGCCACGCACACACACAGACTTTCAGACACTTTAACACTGTTCACACATGCTGCTACTACACTGTTGATTATCTATTCTGATTGCGTAGTCACTTTTACCCCTACCTACATGTACATATTACCTCAACTACCTCATACTCCTGCACATTGACTTGGTACTGGTGCTCATTTTATATAGCCTCGTTATTGTTATTTTATTACTGTTTTGTTTTTTGGGGGGCAAATATTTGTCTTACTTTTTAACTCTGCATTGTTGGGAATAGGCTCGTAAGTAAAATCTACACCTGTTGTATTCTGCGAATGTGACCAAGAAAAATTGGATTGACATAAACCTGTAATTATGCAATTACTAAAATCTGTTTAATTAGCTTTCTTACGAACATCTTTTATTGAGAAAGCGCTCCTTTTCTTTGAACACAAAACCACAGTTCATTATCAGCCTATGGAGCAGATAAAAGAATGACGCCAACATCTGTTTGTCTATGCTGATGTGAATTGAAGGGCAAAAGTGAAAGTGAAAAGTAATTTGTTTGATTTTTACAGCAAATTAATTAGTTTCTTTCGCTCTCTCTCCACCACTTTCCTCTGGCTTGTATAACTGTGGCTTTTTCTCTTTGCTCAGACATGGCAAGGAAAGTTCTGGAAGTCTGTCTGTTCATCATTTGGATAGTTTGTTTCCAACCCAGAGCAGCACACTCAAGTCCAGGCACTTTCCCTTTTCCAGTAATGTCTAACATTCCACAGTGGCAATGGCAATGAAGACGCAAGCAAACAATCAACAATTGTTTCAAGGTTTGGGAAGTTATGTCTGTCTGTAGGCTATAAATGTAGCCCATGTCTTAAAACACATACAGTACCAGTCAAAAGTTTGGACACACCTTCCCATTCAAGGGTTTTTCTTTATTTTTACTATGTTCTACGTTGTAGAATAATAGTGAAGACATAAACTATGAAATAACAAATATGGAATAATGTAGTAACCAAAAAAGTGTAAAACAAATCAGAATATATTTTAGATTTCAAAGTAGCCACCCTTTGCCTTGATGACAGCACTTCATCACTCTCTTTCTTGGTCAAATAGACCATATACAGCCTGGAAGTGTGTTGAGTCATTGTCCTGTTGAAAAACAAATGATAGTCCCACTAAGTGCAAACAAGATGGGATGGAGTATCGCTACAGAATGCTGTGGTAGCCATGCTGGTTAAGTGTGCCTTGAATTCTAAATAAATCACCACACCTCCTCCATGCTTCATGGTGGGAACCACACATGCGGAGATCATCCGTTCACCTACTCTGTGTCTCAAAAGACACAAGACACAGGAACCAAAAATCTCAAATTTGGACTCATCAAACCAGAGGACAGATTTCCACCGGTCTAATGTCCATTGCTCGTGTTTCTTGTCCCAAGCAAGTCTCTTCTTATTGGCGTCCTTTTAGCAGTGTTTTTTTTTGCAGCAAACCAACCGTGAAGGCCTGATTTCACGCAGTCTCCTCTGAATAGCTGATATTGAGATGTCTGTTACTTGAACTCTGTGAAGCATTTATTTGGGCTGCAATCTGAGGTGCAGTTAACTCTAATGAACGTATCCTCTGCAGCAGAGGTAACTCTGGGTCTTCCTTTCCTGTGACGGTCCTCATGAGAGCCAGTTTCATCATAGCGCTTGATGGTTTTTGCAACTGGTCTTGAAAAACCTTTCAAAGTTTGAACTCAACTTTCAATTTTCCAGATTGACTGACCTTCATGTCTTAAAGTAATGATGGACTGTCATTTCTCTTTGCTTATTTGAGCTGTTCTTGCCATAATATGGACTTGGTCTTTTACCAAATAGGGCTATCTTCTGTATACCACCCCTACCTTGTCACAACACAACTGATTGGCTTGAACGCATTAAGAAGGAAAGAAATTCCACAAATTAACTTTTAACAAGGCACACTTGTTAATTAAAATGCATTCCAGGGCCCTACCTCATGAAGAGTGTGCAAAGCTGTCATCAAGGCAAATGGTGGCTACTTCGAAGAATCTCAAATATAAAATATATTTTGATTTGTTTAACACTTTTTTTAGTTACTACATGATTCCATATGTGTTATTTCATAGTTTTGATGTCTTCACTATTATTCTACAATGTAGAAAAATAGTAAAAATAAAGAAAAACCCTTGAATGAGTAGGTGTGTCCAAACTTTTGACTTGTACTATACATTCATATTCTGTGTTCTTATGCATTTCTATTGCACATATCTGCAGAACAACTAGCTAACTAATTTCGAAGCATACAGGCTACAGTCAACTTTATTGAAGTAGATGAATAAAATGAAATCCATAGCCTACGATAAATTCCCAATGGGTCTCCCAAGTCCGAACACAGCTGGAGCTGCAGTTCCGGTCGTGCGGGGTCGCTAACGGCCTTTTCTGCTTCATCTCACTTAAGTTGCCCCATGTGCCCATGTCTACATCTGCCTGCTGAGAAACCCAAGCACTGTTTTATAGTGCTGTTTCAGCCCGACCTCCCAAACCTCGTCCTTCTGTATTTTCTTAACTCTCTTTTTCCCCCCACTGGCCTCGATTTCCTTGTTCTTACCACTGTTTAACGCCAGACAGCAAGGAAAACACGGGTACATAGATTTTACTTGTATCCGTCAATATGGAGACGACATAGTAACCATAGCTTGTCGTCAAACAGGAAATTGATAAATGGATGTAGGCTACAAATATAGGTGTAAAATCGATAGATCTGGAGATGATCTAAGAAGGAGAGAAGTGGTTGAGGGGCATGGAGATGGAGGATGATAGTGATAACAGCAGATCTGCCTGCCTGTTGACAACCATGGCAGAGCAATCAGCCTGGACATGACAGCCTGTAGAACCCAGCCAATTATTTACCTCTGTCTAATCAATAGAGCACTCCCCGAGATAGCCATCAGCAGCACAATCACTATACCACACACACACAAACACTCTGGAGCACGCTCACATCTATATCAGAACCGACCGCAGGCACGTATTGTTACTTGAAGATAAACTACCGCTACAATTTATAGATCCAGAATCTCCTCGCACGTCTAGGATGGTTTAGTGTCACCTGACTTAGCCTCACAGGCACACATATGACAAGATATCATCCAAACGTACTGCTGCTTACACTCAGCCTCATGACATGTATGACACAATATCATATGCATGACCACACAGACACACACACACACACACACACACACACACACACACACACACACACACACACACACACACACACACACACACAGAACATGAACACCCTAATGATGATGAGCCCACCCTGTGTGGCGGAAGATGGTTTGTGTGTGAGAGAGAACCCACAGCCCGCGGGTGGGATGAGTTGTGACATGAGAGGTCTTAACCCGCCGTTGGGGACCATCCAGCGGTGCCTGGGGACCTCCCACCTGATCACGGTCAGCAATGTTCATAATGAGCGCCGACGCACATTTGAACACCAGGTGATTCATAAAGGGTCAGGCCGCGCCACGCTTAAACGAGTCCCCAGGGAAACACAGATGGAAACCCGAGAGTGCTCGCTCAGTCAGCGGGAACTAAAGATCAGGCGATTGACATCCTTTAGAGCCCTATAGGGGGTTAAACTTTGACCACCAGTGTACCTTCATGCCCACCTTTACCGCATACTCTGCCCTATACACTCCTGTCCATGTGTCTGTCTCCCGCTGCCTCCAGCCCTGTTCTTCCCTTACAAGGTGTTATTCTTTGGGGAGATGGAGAGCTCACTCTTCACATTTAGAAGGCTGTTAAGTATACTGTTCTTGGCTGTAACTGGGGTTAAATGGAGCTATAGCTGAGGGCCACAATTGGTAGAATGTAAATCTGAACGTCAGAATGACGTCTATTACTGGTAATGTCAACTGGGCCTTTAGCTGTAGTACCCCTCAGTGCCCTTTTCCTTTCTTTCTTTCTTTTTCTCTCTCTTCTTGCGCTCTCTCTATTTCTCTCTCCATTTCTCCCTCCCTCTCTCTTCTTGCGCTCTCTCTATTTCTCTCTCCATTTCTCCCTCCCTCTCTCTTCTTGCGCTCTCTCTATTTCTCTCTCCATTTCTCCCTCCCTCTCTCTTCTTGCGCTCTCTCTATTTCTCTCTCCATTTCTCCCTCCCTCTCTCTTCTTGCGCTCTCTCTATTTCTCTCTCCATTTCTCCCTCCCTCTCTCTTCTTGCGCTCTCTCTATTTCTCTCTCCATTTCTCCCTCCCTCTCTCTCCCTCTCTGTAGAGCACACAACCATTCTCTCCAACTTCCCGCTGTCATCTTTCTCCAGTGAATCTTTTTCTCCACTCCTCCCTACAGTCTAGCCCCATCTCTCATCACCTCGTCCACCACCTCCCTCCATTCCTTTGTCCCTCCGTCACTCCATCTCAGTGCACCTGAAGTCTAGTTCTCTCTGACTTCCCAAGCTACAGGGACCCTCCACTACTCCCCCCATTTCTCTCATTCCATCTTTTTTCTCTCTCCCAATGTCATAATCCAGCGTAGCCGCATGCCATCGACACGAGACATAAAGCAGGTAAAAGACCTTCGCCATAAAACTTAATTGAGTTTCCCTATGAATACATAAAAAAATCCCTACAACACCATCCCTCTCTCTCTCCCTCTGCTCCCCTCTCCACTCCTCCCTCCATCCCTTACTCCTGAGGCTCATAGGCGGCTTTTTGGAGTGTGTAACAGTGTGTGTGGGTGTTTGTCCATCTGTCTGTCTGTCAGCAGCTGCCCATATAGAAACAACTGGGTCTAGTTTTACACATCTATCTGGACAGAGTCAACGATTCAATCCCCCCTAGTGGCTGATGTGTAGTGGGCCCGCCTCCCAGGTTGTCTTCAATCAGCCAAACCTGAAAACCAGGAGCTCTGGTGTTTCTGCTCTGACTTGCCAAAGAGCTGGTCCAAGAGAGGGGAGAGAAGGGGGAAAGGGAGAGCTTGTTTAGTGGTGCTGAAATCAGACACATCTGCTGTACGTCTCAAATGTTTCCTGCAGGCCTGTACAAGAGGACAGAGCTAACCGTGTGTGTGTATGTGTGTGTGTGTGTGTGTGTGTGTGTGTGTGTGTGTGTGTGTGTGTGTGTGTGTGTGTGTGTGTGTGTGTGTGTGTGTGTTGGGAGTGGGGAGTGGGGAGTGGGGTAAGAGTGTTTTTCTTTTCTTTTTATATCAGTGTTCATAAGCCACACTTCCCAAAAAGGGGCATTAATTGTGTCCAATGAGTCAGCCACTATTGCAACAGCCAGAAAGCTCCTAGCACATAGCGTTGACAGCTGTCTTCATAGAAATAAAATATAACTCTCAACCTCACCCCCAAAAAAGTATCACTCAGGCGTGACTCAGATCTCGCAGGGAACAGACGTTATAACATAAAATAAGCACGTCCGCCCTACCTTCTCACCCCCTCACCTCTCCTCTACCCATTTTCTCCTCCCTCCTTCCCTCTCTCTGCCAGCCGCCCAGCTGGTACTGTCATGTCAGATAGGCTGGAACAGACAGAGAGAGAAGAGGCTGGAAGCAGACAGAGGAGTAGTCCAATAGTCATTCCATGTCATTTCAGCAAGCCATGACACCCACCAGATTGTTCTGAAATAGTTTATGTAGTTAGAAAAAGGTAAGATTAGCATTCCTGAAACATTATTTGTTGAAATGTAATTTCATCTCAGAAAAATCAAGATAAATGATTCCACCCAAATTGTCCATTTAAATTTGTAGGATTCAGATGATATTTGATAAAAAGTAATACCCAACATCTGATTTGGACCAAACCAAATGCCAACCACAGACCCCTCACACCTCATACCAATCCAACCACAACAATCAGTATATAGTATCAGTTATTTATGCTAGACAAGTAGTATGAAGCTGTGGCTTGGAGTATAGCATCTCCATACTATGTAATGTATTCCCTGTGAATGTGGAGATGTTTTTTCCCCCTGTAAAGATACATTTGTCACTGAAGTCACTTGCTTTATTGCCATAAAGTTATGTGAAAGTATCCGGTTTTGACCACTAGATGCCTCTGTTGCAACAATACCGCCACACTCTTTTATCCATTTTGTTGGTCTCTTGTGTGTATTAAATATATCACAACATTTCCTTTGCAACTTTGGGTAGAAAACCAATAGATTTAGCTCATGATTCAAATACATTGTGCGGTCATCATCCACACAATTCAAGCCAGTCCTCCATAAAAACAATTCAGTGTGTCATTCTTTCACGCTAAATGTGTCCAGGAAACGGCCCCCTTGTGTGTGATTTATTTCCTTATAAAAAGGTCTGTATCAGTTACTGTTAGACCAATCGGAAACCGTGCTTCAAGTTATGTTTTGATCACGTGGACTTGGATATGTTCCGGGTTGCCTCTGAGAATAAGATTGACGTATGCACAGACACGGTCACTGAGTTCATCAGTTAGTGTATAGGGGATGTTGTTCTCACTGTGACTATTAAAACCTACCCAAACCAAAAACCGTGGATAGATGGCAGCATTCGCGCAAAACTGAAAGCACGAACCACCACATTTAACCACGGGAAGGTGACTAGGAATATGTTTGAATACAAAAAGTGTAGTTATTCCCTCCGTAAGGCAATCAAACAGGCAAAATGTCAGTACAGAGACAAAGTGGAGAAGCAATTCAACGGCTCAGACACGAGACATATGTGGCAGGGTCTGCAGACAATCACGGACTACAAAAGGAAAACCAGCCACGTCGTGGACACCGACATCTTGCTCCCGGACAAGCTAAACACCTTCTTCACCTCCTTTGAGGATAACACAGTGCCATGGAGGCGGCCCCTCACAAGGACTGTGGGCTCTCGTTCTCTGTGGCCGACGTGAGTAACACATTTGGGCGTGTTAACCCTCGCAAGGCTGCTGCCCAGATGACATCCCTAGCCACGTCCACAGAGCATGCGCAGACCAGCTGGCTGTAGTGTTTACGGACATATTCAATATCTCCCAGTCTGCTGTCCCAAGATGTCCACCATTGTTCCTGTACCCAAGAAAGCAAAAGTCATTTAATTCAGTTACCATCGCCCCGTAGCACTCACTTCTGTCATTATGAAGTGCTTTGCGGTTAGTTAAGGATCATATCACCTCCAAATTACCTGACACCCTAGACCCACTTCAATTTGCATACCGCCCCAATAGATCCACCAACGATGCCATCACACTGCACACTGCCCTATCCCATCTGGACACCTACAGTATGAAAGAATGCCGTTCATTGACTACAGCTAAGCCTTCAACACCATAGTACCCTCCAAGCTCATCATTAATCTCTGGGCCCTGGGTCTGAACCCCGCCCTGTGCAACTGGGTCCTGGACTTCCTGACGGGCTGCCCCCAGGTGGTGAAGGTAGGAAACAACACCTCCACTATGCTGATCCTCAACACTGAGCCCACAAGGGTGCATGCTCAGCCCCCTCCTGTACTCCCTGTTCCCCCATGACTGTGTGGCCACGCACGCCTCCAACTCAATCATCAAGTTTCCAGACGACACAACAGTAGTAGGCCTGATTACCAACAATGACGAGACAGCCTACAGGGAGGAGTTGAGAGCCCTGGTGGAGTGGTGCCAGGAAAATAACCTCTCCCTCAACATCAACAAAATGAAGGAGCTGATCGTGGACCTCCGGAAGCAGTAGAGGGAGCACCCCCCATCCACATCGATGGGACCGCAGTGGAGACAGTGAAAAGCTTCAAGTTCCTCGGCATACACATCACTGACGATCTGAAATGGTCCACCCACACAGTGTGGTGAAGAACGCGCAACACCTCTTCAACCTCAGGAGGCTGAAGAAGTTCGGCTTGGCCCCTAAGACCCTCACAAACTTTTACAGATGCATAATTGAGAGGATCCTGTCGGGCTGTATCACCGCCTGGTATGGCAACTGCACCACCCACAACCGCAAGGCTCTCCAGAGGGTGGTGTGGTCTGCCAAACGCTTCCGTCTGGCCACTCTACCATAAAGGCCTGATTGGTGGAGTGCTGTAGAGATGGTTGTCCTTCTGGAAGGTTCTCCCAAACGCACACTGCCTGCCCTCCAGGACACCTACAGCACCCGATGTAACAGGAAGGCCAAAAAGATCATCAAGGACATCAACCACTGGAGCCACTGCACGTTCACCCCACTACCATCCAGAAGGCGAGGTCAGTACAGGTGCATCAAAGCTGGAACCGAGAGACTGAAAAACAGCTTTTATCTCAAGGCCATCAGACTGTTAAATAGCCATCACTAGCCGGCTACCACCTGGTTACTCAACCCTGCACCTTATAGGTTACTGGCCTATGTACATAGCCATGGAATCACTGGTCACTTTAACAATGTTGACATACTGTTTTACTAATTTCATATGTATATACTGTATTCTACTGTATTTTAGTCAATGCCACTCCGACATTTTTTTATTCCATTCTTTTACTTTTAGATTTGTGTGTATTGTTGTGAATTGTTAGATACTACTGCACTGTTGGAGCTAGGAACACAAGCATTTCGCTACACCCACAATAACATCTGCTAAATATGTGTATGTGACCAATAACATCTGCTAAATATGTGTATGTGACCAAGAACATTTGATTTGATTAGGCTACAGCAGTTGTAATGTTTTCAATGTTATGGTCTCTAATTGTCTTCAATGGTAAACGTCCCAAACAACCATAGTGTTTTGCAATGGTAATAATGGTACTGGGTTCTATTAGGGTTGTCACAACATTTTAGTCCCTTTCCAATTTCCCCATAAAAGTTTTGGGCTTGTAGGAAAAGTCTTCATATGAGAATTGCACCTTCTCAGAGAGCTGCCACATGTTGGACTATTCAAGGAGAGTTGGGTTAAACTATTAGGTTACTAAGAGATGGACAAAACAGTCAGTAACCTACTTAAGTACTAGTTAGAAATTTAAAATGAATAAGTACATTTTTTACACCTGGTAAATTAAGACAGCAAACACAAATAACTAAAACGTAGTGCAATTAAAGCCCTTTACACAAAACTCCCACTGTACCTAAAACATCATTACTAAACTTTAGATTTCTGCGTTATCACACCCGGTCTCAGGGATGGCTAACTCTGGAAATTACATTGGTCTCCACTGAGTTAAGTAAATCAGCTTTTAGTTTTCTTGCACCTTATTTGTGGAACAATCTTCAAAATGTTCTTCAATTGGATGTTTTGGTGCCTTTAGGGCAATTCAGAAAGCAGATTGAGGACTTATTACTGATGAATGTGTTTGTTTTTTATGACTGTTTTCTTTCTGCTTGCATTTTGTATTTATATTTTGATGTGTGTATTTTCTGGTATTTCTGTAATAAAGTGCTAATCTGTAAAAGAGACCTTGGTCTCAGTATGACTACCAGATAAAATGAAGGTAAAAAATAAATAATCAGACACATTTCAGCATGGAATTAAACATCAAGGTAGGTATTCAGTTAAGAATCATGTAAGTAATAAATAATCAAACGGTGCAGACATGAATTACCATAGTCAACTCAATCATCTTTTTCCTGCCAAGGTATGATTTACCCTCCATCTTTCTTCTCTTCCAAACCTCTCCTTTCAACTTTAAAGTGTCTTTTCATTTCTTGGCTGGCCCATTCTCCTCCCCCTCGGATGTGCCGCTACAAGCTGTAAATAATCAAATAACTAGTTCTTCTTCTAGTAGCTACATGACACAAAAAGCTTACTGAGATGTTTCATTATATGACAGATGTGCTTATAAAGTGCATACGTTACAGCCTTAATCTAAAATAGATTAAATACACATTTCTCCCCATCAATCTACACACAATACCCCATAATGACAAAGCAAAACAGTTTTTTAGAAATGTTTGCATATTTATAATGAAAAACCCCCAGAAATATCACATTTACATAAGTATTCAGACCTTTTACTCACCACTTTGTTGAAGCACTTTTGGCAGCGATTACAGCCTCGAGTCTTCTTGGGTATGACGCTACAAGCTTGGCACACCTGTATTTGGGGAGTTTATACCATTCTTCTCTGCAGATCCTCTCAAGCTCTGTCAGGTTTGATGGGGAGTATCGCTGCACAGCTATTTTCAGGTCTCTCCAGAGTTGTTCGATCGGGTCCAACTCCAGATTCTGGCTGGGCCACTCAAGGACATTTAGAGACTTGACCCGAAGCCACTCCTGCTTTGTCTTGGCTGTGTGCTTAGGGTCGTTGTCCTGTTGGAAGGTGAACGTTCGTCCCAGCCTGAGGCCCTGAGCAGGTTTTCATCAAGGATCTCGCTTACTTTGCTCCGTTCATCTTTCCCTCAATCCTGACTAGTCTCCCAGTCCCTGCCCCTGAAAAACATCCCCACAATATGATGCTGCCACCAACATGCTTCACCGTAGAGATGCCAGGTTTGCTCCAGACATGACGCTGGCATTCAGGCCAAATAGTTCAATCTTTGTTTCATCAGACCAGAGAATCTTGTTTCTCATGGTCTGAGAGTCTTTAGGTGCCTTTTGGCAAAGTCCAAGCGGGCTGTCATGTGCTTTTTTACTAAGGAGTGGCTTCTGTCTGGCCACTCTACCATAAAGGCCTAATTGGTGGAGTGCTGTAGAGATGGTTGTCCTTCTGGAAGGTTCTCTCATCTCCAGAGGAACTCTGGCGCTTTGTCAGAGTGGCCATCGGGTTCTTGGTCACCTCCCTGATCAAGACCCTTCTCCTGCGATTGCTCAGTTTGGCCGGGAGGCCAGCTCTAGGAATTGTCTTGGTGGTTCTAAACTTCTTCCATTTAAGAATGATTGAGGCCACAGTGTTTTTGGGAACCTTCAATGCTGCAGAAACTTTTTGGTACCCTTCCCCAGATCTGTGCCTCTACACAATCCTGTCTTGGAGCTCTACGACTATTCCTCATGGCTTGGTTTTTGCTCTGACATGCACTGTCAACTGTGGGACCTTATAAAGACAGGTTTGTGCCTTTCCAAATCATGTCCAATCAATTGAATTTACCACTTGTGGACTCGAGTCAAGTGGCAGAAACATCTCAATGATGATCAAAGGAAACAGGATCCACATGAGCTCAATTTCGAGTCTCATAGCAAAGGGTCTGAATACTTATGTAAATAAGGTATTTCTTATAGTTTTTATACATTTGCAAAAATTGAGAAATACCTACATTTTACATTTACATTTTAGTCATTTAGCAGACACTCTTATCCAGAGTGACTTACAGTAGTGAATGCATACATTTCATATTCATTTTTTCTGTGCTGGCCCCCCGTGGGAATCGAACCCACAACCCTGGTGTTGCAAACACCATGCTCTACCAACTGTCATTATAGGGAATTGTGTGTAGATTGATGAGGAAAAAAATGATTTAATCAATTTTAGAATAAGGCTGTAACAAAATGAGGAAAAAGTCAATGGGTCTGAATACTTTCCTAATGCACTGTAGACCTTGTCATGAAAACAGAGTGACATTTAGACACACACACACACATACACACACACACAGTGAAAGAGTGTAATGCACCCACAGTGAGAGAGAGCAGTGGAGTGGGAGGATTCTGCGCTCGGCTGACCAGTTGATCTAGCTAACGTAACTTAGCTAGGTAGCTACATGGTTTACACATCAGCTAGCTTAGCCAGTTTATCTAATGGCAACCTAATTTGATAGCTAGCTAGGTAGCTATTTTCACACGCATCTGATTAATCTGTTCACTCTTTATGCTAAAATGGCTAGTTAACTTTGCCAAAAAGCAGAGATCATATGGGGAGCTAAAAAGAGGAGATTAAACATTGTCAGATTCTGGGTTAGCCAAGCAAACTAGCTAGCCATTTAATTTGCACTCACCCTCAAAACACAATTTCAACATTAGAATTATATCAGAGAAATATTTATCTTACTCCAGAAATATACTGAACAAATATATGAACACAACTGTAACGGCTGTCTGTAAGAGGGAACCAAGGTGCAGCAGAGGATGTGCTCATCATTAGAATTTTTATTCAAATAAACAAGAGAACACTACAAAATGAACAAAACGACAGCAAACCGTCCTGTTAGGAAAATACTCAAACAGAAACAATTACCCACAAAACCCAAAGGAAAAACATGCTCCTTATGTGTGACTCCCAATCAGCAGCAACGAGCTTCAGCTGTGCCTGATTGGGAGCCACACACACGGCCCAAAACAAAGAAATACCAAAACATAGAAAAAAGGAACATAGAACGCCCACCCAATGTAACACCCTGACCTAACCAAAATAAAGAACAAAAAACCCCTCTCTATGGCCAGGGCGTTACAACAACATGTAAAGTGTTGGTCCCATGTTTCATGAGCTGAAATAAAAGATCCCAGAAATGCTCCATATGCAAAATAATATTTCTCCAAAATGTTGTGCACAAATTTGTTTACATCCCTGTTAGTGAACATTTCTCCGTGGCCAAGATAATCCATCCTGACAGGTGTGGCATATCAATAATCTGATTAAACAGCATGATCATTACACAGGTGCACCTTGTGCTGGGGAAAATAATAGGCCACTCTAAAATGTGCAGTTTTGTCACGTTAGCTCTCTATGTACTTTTAAGGACCAGCCATGCTGCCCTGTTCTAAGCCAATTGCAATTTCCGTCTTTGTGGCACCTGACCACATGACTAAACAGTAGTCCAGTTGCTACAAAACTAGGACATGTAGGACCTTCCTTGTTGATAGTGCTGTCAAGAAGGCAGAGTAACACTTTATTATGGACAGACTTCTCCCCATCTTAGCTACTGTTGTCTCAATATGTTTTGACCATGGCATTTTACAATCCAGGGTTACTCCAAGCAGTTTAGTCACCTCAACTTGCTCAATTTCCACATTATTCATTACGAGACGTAGCGGAGGCTTAGGGTTTAGTGAATGATTTGTCCCAAATACAATGTTTTTAGTTTTTGAAATGTTTAGGACTAACTTATTCCTTGCCAACCATTCTGAAACTAACTGTAGCTCTTTGTTAATTGTTGTAGTCATTTCAGTCGCTGTAGTAGTTGACGTGTAATTTGTAAGTCGCTCTGGATAAGAGCGTCTGCTAAATTACGTAAATGTAAATGTCTACTTTTACCCCATACGTGTATAGTGTTGAGTCATCCACATACACAGTCACACTGGCTTTACTCAAAGCCAGGGGCATATTGTTAGTAAAGATTGAGGGACATAGTCAGCTGCCCTGGGGAATTCTTGATTCTACCTGGATTATGTTGGAGAGGCTTCCATTAAAGTACACCCTCTGTGTTCTGTTAGACAGGTAACTCTTTATCCACAATATATATTTTTTTATTTTATTTATATTTTTAACCTTTCATTTAACTAGGCAAGTCAGTTAATTTAAGAACAAATTATTATTAACAATGACGGCCTACACCGGCCAATCTCTGACGACACTAGGCTAAATGTGCACCGCCCTATGGGACTCGCAATCACAACCGGTTGTGATACAGCCTGGATTCGAACCAGGGTGTCTGTAGTGACACCTCAAGTACTGAGATGCAGTGCCTTAAACTGCTGCTCCATTCGGGAGAACCCCCAAAAATATAGCAGGGGGTATAAAGCCCTAACTCATACCTTTTCCAGCAGTAGACTATGATAATAATAATAATGTCAAAAGCCACACTGAAGTCTAACAAAACAGCCCCACAATCTTTTTATCATCAATTTCTCAGTCATTTGTGTAAGTGCTGTGCTTGTTGAATGTCTTTCCCTATAAGTGTGCTGAAAGTCTGTTGTTTATTTGTTTACTGTAAAATAGCATTGCATCTAGTCAAGCACCATTTTTTCCCAAAGTTTACTAAGTGTTGGTAACAGGTTGATTGGTCGACTATTTGAGCCAGTAAAGGGGGCTTTACTATTCTTGGGTAGCGGAATGACTTTAGCTTCCCTCCAGGCCTGAGGGCTCACACTTTCTAGACGGCTTAAATAGAAGATGTGGCAATATCGTCCGCTATTATCCTCAGTCATTTTCCATCCAAATTGTCAGACCCCGGTGGCTTGTCATTGTTGATAGACAACCATAATTTGTTCACCTCTTCCACACTCACTTTACAGAATTCAGAATTACAATGCGTCTTTAATAATTTGGTCACATGTACTTGGATGTGTAGTGTCAGCGTTTGTTGCTGACATGTCATGCCTAAAGTTTGCTAATCTTGCCAAATGAAAAATTCATTAAAGTAATTGGCAATATCAATGGGTTTTGTGATTAATGAGCCGTCTGTTTCAACAAACGATGGAGCTGTTTGCGTTTATCCCCAAAATGTCCGCTTTTTACTATCATTCTTTATTCAGATTCAGAAAACTTTAATGTTCTCAGAGAGGAAATTCATTTTGCAGCATAAAACATCACATATATATATTTTTAAGGGAAAGGACATTTACAAGCAAATAGGCAGGGTAAGTGCAACTTCATTGTGCGAGTGCTAAGTGCAATTAGTCCAACGTTTTGTTAAGTTGCACAATTGCATTCGGCCACAGGTAGTCTGTACCTGCGGCCAGAGGGAAGGAGCCTGAATTCGGAGTGATGTGGATAGGAAGAGTCAACTGCTATTTTGGTCACCTTCTGGAGGGCTATGCCCAGGTACAGAAATGACAGTTCTTGCTGTTGCTGCCTCATGATTTTCCCGCAAGTCCTGACTATCTTGCCCAACCTATTTTTCTGTGCAAACTTGATATTCCCAAACCAGCATGTCAAGCAGTAGGACAGAATGTTCTCAATTAATGATTTGTAAATGAGAACCATGATGGTTAGATCAACATTAAAAAAGTGTAGTTTCCGTAGGAAATACCGTCTCTGTTGGCCTTTCTTAAAAATAGCATCAGTACACTGATCCCAGTACAGCTTGTTGTCAATGATTAGCCCAAGGTATTTGTACTCCTCCGCTATTTCAATGGGCTCACCTGTTATCAATGATGGTGTGTGCATGGTAACTACCCTGGTAGGTTCACTGATTGATAGCCTGAACCAGGTTTCAGGCACTTTCTCTTGAGTGGGCAGTCTGATGATAGCCCACCAATATTTAAATCACCCAGAAAATATACCTCTCTGCTGATATCACTGACATTATCAAGCATTTCATACGTTATCCAGATACTGACTGTTAGCACTTGGTGGTCTATAGCAGCTTCCCTCCAGAATGGGATTTCGGTGTGGCAGATGAACCTGTAGCCATATTATTTCAACAGCATTTAACATTAGATCCTCTCTAAGCTTTACAGTAATGTGGTTCTGAATATAAACGGCAACACCTCCACCTTTGGCATTTCTGTCTTCTCTGTAGATCGTATAACCATGCATTGCTACCACTGTATTATCTACGTGAGTTTCAGAGATTTGTCAGAATATGAATGTTATCTAGCTAATTATCGATTTCATGGACCTTGTTTCTTAATGTTAATGTGGGCTATTTTTAGCACTTTTCTGGGATGCTTGATTGTTTTTTTTCTTTACTGGGAAGCTTAGCAGAAGTAGATATGCTAATGTTATTTATGTTAGTGCAGGGTGAGCTGCACACGGTGGACTTCCTACTAGGTCACACCGCCTCAGTGCTAACAGTATCACTCTGGTTCATAGGCACATGATTACTGCATACATTAGTTGTAGGATCAGCAGAGGCATTCAGGGCAGGTAGAGGGGAAAAAAATAGGTTACTTACATTGTGTCCAACGTCCCTGGGATAATGTATTTTTGCTGAAGCATTATGACAACTCAGCGACACAATGGTAGGGATTAAGTAAACTGTGCTTGGGTCATTGTTAAGTAATTGTCTCAACGGAGCCTTATTATGCTGTGAAAGGATCCAGGAACCCATTTGATTACCTGTTCAGGAGTCTTATGGCTTGGGGGTAAAAACTGTTGAGAAGCCTTTTTGTCTTAGATTTGGCATTCCGGTACCGCTTGCCATGAAGTAGTAGAGAGAACAGTCTATGACTGGGGTGGCTGGGGTCTTTGACAATTTTTAGGTCCTTCCTCTGACACCGCCTGGTGTAGAGGTCCTGGATGGCAGACAGCTTAGCCCCAGTGATGTACTGGGCCGTACGCACTACCCTCTGTAGTGCCTTGCGGTCGGAGGCCGAGCAATTGCCATACCAGGCAGTGATGCAACCAGTCAGGATGTTCTCGGTGTTGCAGCTGTAGAACCTTTTGAGGATCTCAGGACCCATGCCAAATCTTTTTAGTTTCCTGAGGGGAAATAGGCATTGTCGTGCCCTCTTCACAACTGTCTTGATGTGTTTGGACCATTCTAGTTTGTTGGTGATGTGGACACCAAGGAACTTGAAGCTCTCAACCTGCTCCACTACAGCCCCGTCGATGAGAATGGGGGCGTGCTCGGTCCTCCTTTTCCTGTAGTCCACAATCATCTCCTTAGTCTTTGGTTACGTTGAGGGATAGGTTGTTATTCTGGCACGAAATTAAAATTGCCAATTTGAGTGCAATCAAATACCTTTTATTACTCATAGATCAAATTATATTTAATCTTATCTGTTACTAATTACAGTAACAATTTCATAACAATTTGAGATGGTGGTTGTCGAAATCCTCTTTCTTGTGCTTTTTGAGGTGGAATGGCCCGGAAGGTAAAATGGCTACAGCAGAATGTATTAGGTAGTGTTGCTGCTGTGTTTGGATGTGTGTTAAAGTGTGCAGTGGGATATCACACAGCCACCAGGCCTAAATGTACTGTATCCTCTCCGGCTGGTTGGTTTGTAGCTGGAGCTATGGTATGACAGGGGTCTATTTTCAAGCTTGTCCTGAAATGACTTTAGAATAAATATATGGTGCAGTCACAAAAATGCATGCGTGCACACACACACACACACACACACACACACACACACACACACACACACACACACACACACACACACAAACACACACACACACACACACACACACACACACACACACACACACACACACACACACACACACGCACACATATACACAAACACTTATAACAAATATGTATCACCCAGATACCACATACACAATACCCTATTCACACTCATACAAACAGACATGTATTACACATACGCACACACATACGCACACACACACACACACACTACAGGTTCCCTGGGGGCTGGAGTTGTCATTGCATTGCAGACGGTCCTTCACAGCATTTACTGTAGGTCTTCCACACAGAGAGATTCAGTGTTTGTGTTTCCGAAAAGCAAAGATTGACTGAATCAGTAGCTGATGACTGGGGGGCAGGTGGGCCGGTCATTCCTGGGTGTTCAGAAGAGAGGAGGAAGTAGCATCACTTGGACATTATGATGCCAAGGAGGGGAGGTAGCTAGACATTGGGCCTGCATCCCACATGATACCATTTTTTATTAGGGTGTCATTTGGTACGCACCCTGGGTTAGACAGATAGGCCGCTAGTCACTTTCAATGTAAAATGGAAATGGGCTAATGCAGGCCTCAAACGCAGACATGTGGGAGAGAGTGTGAAAGTGAGAGAGGGAAGTAAAGAAATAAATACTTAGAAATCACAAAGGAATGAGAGAGAGCTGGAGAGAATCCGGAGGAGAGTCAACAGGTGATGTCATTTACCCAAATAATGACATCAGCAACTGTAAAGATGGAGGTCCCAAACGTGTTTTCAGGGCATTAGCTCCCCTCATAAAGGAGAGGGAAACCAGCTCTCTCTTTCCATTATCTCTCCCTCCCTCCCGCTCTCCTCTCAACCTCTCCATCCCTCCATCACCTCCCTAAGCTGCTCTGCTATTTGCTTCGTCGCGGCTTAAGATGGAGAATTGAATCCCTATCAGACGCACTTCATTTCCAGTGCAGTGTTATGTACTGTATATGTAATATATAATAGTGTTATATGCAGTGTTATTAGTAGAATAGATTTAAGCTGTTCCACATGTCAAGAGGTCAACTTAACTGATGCTCTTATTATTCTGGCTCTGTTAATGCTGTGGTGTTTAGTGGATCTAATTCAGCAGGAAATTACTGCTTAGAGGAAGTCATTATGTGTGGAATATGATATGGGATGTGATCGTGTGTTGCCGGGAGGTCTCTGGACCATCATATCTATCACACAATGCAACACAAGAGGATGGTACTACAGCCTCTGTGATACAATGGCTTCTATAACATACTATGATCAAAATATTGTCATGAAAGGCTTTATATAGAATCACCTAAACTGTACAGCACATTATATGACTTTGGCAGATTCAGTAACTTTAAGCAATAACGGTATAGTCTGTGTACTCAGTTGAAAAGGTCAGACCCAAAGAGAACATCTAAGTTTGCTTTGACACCGACACAAATATAAACGCAACATATAAAGTGTCTTTCCCATGTTTCATGAGCTGACATAAAAGATCCCATAACTTTTCCATATGCGCAAAAAGCTTATTTCTCTCAAATTCTGTGCACAAATTTGTTTACATCCCTGTCAGTGAGCATTTCTCCTTTGCCAAGATAATCCATCCACCTGACAGGTGTGGCATATCAACAATCTGATTTAACAGCGTGATCATTACACAGGTGCACCTTGTGCTGGGGGGACAATAAAAGGCCACTCTAAAATGTGCAGTTTATTTTTTTATTTTATTTAACCTTTATTTAAGTTATTCAAGTTTTGAGGGAGTGTGCAATTGTCATGCTGACTGCAGGAATGTCGACCAGAGCTGTTGCCAGAGAATTGAATGTTCATTTCTCTACCATAAGCTGCCTTCAATGTCGTTTTAGAGAATTTGGCACTACATCCAACCGAACTCACAACCACGTGTAACCACGCAAGACCAGGACCTCCACATCCGGCCTCTTCACCTGCGGAATCATCTGAGACCAGCCACCCGGACAGCTGATGAAACTGAGGAGTATTTCTCTCTGTAATAAAGCCCTTTTGTGGGAAAAACAAATTATAATTGGCTGGGCCTGGCTCCCCAGTGGGTGGGCCTGGCTCCCCAGTGGGTAGGCCTGGCTGCCCAGTGGGTGGGCCTATGCCAACGCAGGCCCACCCACGGCTACGCCCCTGCCCAGGCATGTTAAATCCATAGATTAGGGCCTAATGAATTTATTTCAATTGACTGATATCCTTATATGAATTGTAACTCAGTAAAATCGTTGAAATTGTTGCATGTTGCATTTATATTTCTGTTCAGTATAGCTTAGAAAAAAATATATAACTTTCCTCATATTTCCATATTTTCCAAAGTCCTGGTTGGAGGATTTCGGATTCCCTGTTTATTCCCTCCTGATCGGGATTTCTGTAAAACCTGGACATTTGGGAAAGTTACCAGAATTTTGCAACCTTAGTTGCAGGCTAAAAGGTAAGGGTGGATGGATAGAGAGTAATTGTGGGTATAATCTGTGAGGCAGTCTGTTTTATTAGGGCCTCATAATAATAATAATAATCAGAGCAGCGGAGACTGAAGAGAGAAGGACAGTAATAAGTACTGTAGGCTGGTCCCCAATCATATTTTCCTCTCATCTCTTTCACTACTCTCTAGCTCCCTTTTGTTTCTCTCTCTCTCTCCCTTTCTTAGATTTTCCTCTCTCTCCCTTTATTCTCGATCTCTCTTTTCTCAGCCTTTTTATCACTCTCTCTCTCTCTCCCTCCCTCTGTTTCTCAGTCTCTCTCTCCCTAGCGTCCTACCCCCTTCTCTCTCACATTTGGACATGTTAAGTTGCCTAAATGATTTCATAAGCATCTTGGCCTTCAGTGTAGGTGGGGGAGAGAAAGGAGGAAATTATTAACATGGCACTGATTAGGCCTAATTATGAGTTTGACTAAAGGTTTTAATTAGGCACCCGAGCAGACCATTTTCAGAGGGCGACAGAGGGGAGGGGGATGGGAGGGGAGTTAGTGGAGAGTAAACGGGAGAAGGTGAGAGGAGAGAGGAGCTGAGAGTGTGCATGCCAATCAGTTGTCACCTCTGGAACAGTAGGGAAAAGGTATGGTTTTTCTTCCTGTTTCTCCTGGTGTACAGTATCATACCTTGTGCGATTTCCGATTATGAGCCTTCATTCCTCTCTCTTTCTGGGTCTCCAAGCTTTCCATAGATCCTTGTGTCAAACATTATCTTCCCTTTATTTTATACTCCTCTCATCTCCATGTCTTGTTCCACCAATGCTCATTGTCTCTCTTTTCCTTTCTTTCCTGTTCCACATTACAACCCCCCCCCCCCCTCTTCTCCTGTCCTCTCTTTTTCTCTCAGTGGTTTCTGTACAGTAGTCCATTTGGCACAGGCCTCGTCTCTATCTCTCCACCCTCTCTTTCCCTCTCTCTCTCACCTCAATTTTCAGCTTTTGCATAATTAATAAGCAGCAGTGTTCACTATTACTGCAATTACTTCAGAGAAGCAGAAAACCAGAGAATCAGGCCAAAATGAAAACTAAGGGATGAAGAGAGATTTACAACCTTAAAAAGAGTCTCCATAATGGGGAAAATGGAATTGAATGGTGTGATTTTTTTTATCATACAAGAGCAATTTGAAATAGACTACTCCAATCCCTTAGTAGACTAAAGCAAGAAGCAAAGGCTGTGGCACAAAACAAAGATGGAAAATCGTAGTGATCATAATTGTTTATGGGTCAGATATGGAAAACTCAGGTTCTTTTGTGCCCCATTGTAACTTTATTTGAAAAGCTAGGAACTGTCTCTTTAAAAAAAGGTCTCCTCTGTTTGCTAAAAAATCAATCAACATTTATCTTCATTTCCAGCAGTCAATAGTCATCCACATGTAGCCGGCCTCTGTAGTCGAGTCCGCCTGTGGCATCAGTTCCTTCACTTTTAGTTAGGCCTTTTCTCCTTAACTCTCCATTGATTCTCTTTCCCTCCCCAGGTTCCAGTTCCTGTGAAGGGAGGGTTCAGGTCCGCCCTTGGGAAGAAGAAGGTAGTGTAGGTATTGGAGTTAGGTAGCTATCAGTTTCCCCATATTACTTCCCTATTGCTACTACAGTATATCTTCAGCCCAATGTTAGCTCATATACTGCATAATCATAACGTATCCATGTGCACACATTACAGAAGAGACATTGATCCGTAGATGATAACTTCCAGGGCGAGAGGAAAAGAGTACTTAACTTTAGTTCTGGGCTCTATGCGTCCAGAAAGCTTAAATTATTGTTAGTCTAACTGCTCTTTCCAATTTACAGTAGCTATTATAGTGAAAGAATACCATGCTATTGTTTGAGGAGAGTGCACAACATCAAAAAACTTTTATCATGGCAACTGGTTTGATACATTAACCTCTGAAGGTAAATAATGTACTTACATTCAGTAATCTTGCTCTGATTTGTCATCCTGAGGGTCTCAGAGATAAAATGTAGCATAGTTTTGTTTGATCAAAGAATTGTTTTAATTCAAATGTAGAAACTGGGTTCTACAGTGTGAACCCGTGCTGTTTCTGGAATGCTTAGCAGGACAGGAAAATGGTCCAATTCACGCACATCATAAGAACATCCCTGGTGAGCTCTACTGCGGCTGATCTGGCAGACTCACTAAACACACATGCTTTGTTTGTGAATGATGTCTGAGTGTTGAAATGGGCCCCTGGCTATCCAGAAAGAAAAAGTACAAGAAAGAAAACGGTTCCGTCTGATTTGCTTAACATAAGGAATTGATACATGGGTATATTTTAGCGATTACATTTACTTTTGATACTTAAGTATACTTTCAGACTTTTACTCAAGTAGTATTTTACTGGGTGACTTTCACTTTTACTTGAGTCATTTTTTGTTAAGGTATCTTTACTTTTACTTAAGTATGACAATTGGGTACTTGTTCCACCACTGCAGGTGGCCACTGGAGAGCTGTGTGTCCGCACTGTCGGATGCTGGGAGAGACGGACTCACTGCTGTGCACTTCTGTCTTTTAGGGAGTCCCGTTCATTTCCTTCACCTGTGCACAATCAAGAGTGGAAAGAGAGGCGCGCAGGAATGTCGCCTCTGAATTTGGGTTAGCGTATCATTGGCGAACCTGCTTAATGGATAGCACTGGTGAGAATTTAGCACATGCGTTATTGGTAGCACACATGAGATTTCACACTTCAATTATTGAAGACAGCACTCCGTGAATAGGTTGGCACAGCAGAAGTATTTCAAAACGGGAAAACAGCAAACATGAGAGGAAAAAAATAAGCTCTTCGTCACCAGGTGAAATATTCATTAAATACAACGCATAAACAACCAACTAATACTCTCTCTCATTGTGTATGTAGTGTACTATGTATGTAATATGTTATGGCAGAAGATGAACAATAACTCATTGTTTACCATGCAAATCACTAATGTAACATACAGTTAAAAAAAACATGTTTATTGGTGATGCAGTTGACAATCATTTAAGTCACCATTTAAACAATTAAGAGGCAAAGAGGCATAAAATTATAATTCACTGGTTTCTAATGTGGGCACGGTTCATTCCTAGTTCCCTTCCATGCCATTCAACCTACATTTGATTGCATTTTCTACACACACACGCACACACACACAAAAATAATTCCATAAGTTTTAATGAGAAAGGTCGACAAAAGAATAACGACCAACATTTTTTTATCTAATTTAAGTAAAAAAGGTAGTTGGCTGGAGAGAGACAGAGAGAGAGAAATACAAACAGATATACAGACAGAGAGAGAGAAATATAAACAGAGAGAGAGACAGAGAGAGAAATATAAACAGAGAGAGAGACAGAGAGAGAGAAATACAAACAGATATACAGACAGAGAGAGAGAAATATAAACAGAGAGAGAGACAGAGAGAGAAATACAAACAGATATACAGACAGAGAGATAGAAATATAAAC
This sequence comes from Salmo trutta, assembly GCF_901001165.1. Taxonomy (NCBI): domain Eukaryota; kingdom Metazoa; phylum Chordata; class Actinopteri; order Salmoniformes; family Salmonidae; genus Salmo; species Salmo trutta. The sequence goes on along the minus strand of NC_042961.1, from coordinate 49,596,087 downwards.
AAAGAGAGAGACAGAGAGAGAGAAATACAAACAGATATACAGACAGAGAGATAGAAATATAAACAGAGAGAGAGACAGAGAGAGAAATACAAACAGATATACAGACAGAGAGATAGAAATATAAACAGAGAGAGAGACAGAGAGAGAAATATAAACAGAGAGAGAGACAGAGAGAGAGAAATACAAACAGATATACAGACAGAGAGATAGAAATATAAACAGAGAGAGAGACAGAGAGAGAAATATAAACAGAGAGAGAGACAGAGAGATAGAAATATAAACAGAGAGAGAGACAGAGAGAGATAGAAATATAAACAGAGAGAGAGACAGAGAGAGAAATACAAACAGATATACAGACAGAGAGATAGAAATATAAACAGAGAGAGAGACAGAGAGAGAAATATAAACAGAGAGAGAGACAGAGAGATAGAAATATAAACAGAGAGAGAGACAGAGAGAGAGAAATACAAACAGATATACAGACAGAGAGATAGAAATATAAACAGAGAGAGAGAGAGATACACCCAGAGAGAGAGAGAGACACAGAGAGAGAGAGAAATATAAACACAGAGAGAGAGAGAGATACACCCAGAGAGAGAGACACAGAGAGAGATAAATATAAACAGAGAGAGAGAAATATAAACAGATATACAGACAGAGAGATAGAAATATAAACAGAGAGAGAGACAGAGAGAGAAATATAAACAGATATACAGACAGAGAGATAGAAATATAAACAGAGAGAGAGACAGAGAGAGAGAAATACAAACAGATATACAGACAGAGAGAGAGAAATATAAACAGAGAGAGAGAGAGATACACCCAGAGAGAGAGACACAGAGAGAGATAAATATAAACAGAGAGAGAGAAATATAAACAGAGAGAGAGACAGAGAGAGAGAAATATAAACAGAGAGAGAGACAGAGAGAGAAATATAAACAGAGAGAGAGACAGAGAGATAGAAATATAAACAGAGAGAGAGACAGAGAGAGAGAAATACAAACAGATATACAGACAGAGAGATAGAAATATAAACAGAGAGAGAGACAGAGAGAGAAATATAAACAGAGAGAGAGACAGAGAGATAGAAATATAAACAGAGAGAGAGACAGAGAGAGAGAAATACAAACAGATATACAGACAGAGAGATAGAAATATAAACAGAGAGAGAGAGAGATACACCCAGAGAGAGAGAGAGACACAGAGAGAGAGAGAAATATAAACACAGAGAGAGAGAGAGATACACCCAGAGAGAGAGACACAGAGAGAGATAAATATAAACAGAGAGAGAGAAATATAAACAGATATACAGACAGAGAGATAGAAATATAAACAGAGAGAGAGACAGAGAGAGAAATATAAACAGATATACAGACAGAGAGATAGAAATATAAACAGAGAGAGAGACAGAGAGAGAGAAATACAAACAGATATACAGACAGAGAGAGAGAAATATAAACAGAGAGAGAGAGAGATACACCCAGAGAGAGAGACACAGAGAGAGATAAATATAAACAGAGAGAGAGAAATATAAACAGAGAGAGAGACAGAGAGAGAGAAATATAAACAGAGAGAGAGAAAGAGAGAGAGAAATATAAACAGAGAGAGACAGAGAGAGAGAAATATAAACAGAGACAGAGAGAGAGACATATAAACAGAGAGAGAGACAGAGAGAGAAATATAAACAAAGAGAGAGACAGAGAGAGAGAAATATAAACAGAGAGAGAGACAGAGAGAGAGAAATATAAACAGAGAGAGAGACAGAGAGAGAGACATATAAACAAAGAGAGAGACAGAGAGAGACATATAAACAAAGAGAGAGACAGAGAGAGAAATATAAACAGAGAGAGAGACAGAGAGAGAGAAATATAAACAGAGAGAGAGACAGAGAGAGAAATATAAACAGAGAGAGACAGAGAGAGAGACATATAAACAGAGAGAGAGACAGAGAGAGAGAAATATGAACAGAGAGAGAGACAGAGAGAGAGAAATATAAACAGAGAGAGACAGAGAGAGAAATATAAACAGAGAGAGAGAGAAATATAAACAGAGAGAGAGACAGAGAGAGAGAAGTATAAACAGAGAGAGAGACAGAGAGAGAGAAATATAAACAGAGAGAGAGACAGAGAGAGAGAGAAATATAAACAGAGAGAGAGACAGAGAGAGAGAAATATAAACAGAGAGAGACAGAGAGAGAGAAATATTAACAGAGAGAGACAGAGAGAGAAATATAAACAGAGAGAGAGACAGAGAGAGAGAAATATAAACAGAGAGAGAAATATAAACAGAGAGAGAGACAGAGAGAGAAATATAAACAGAGAGAGAGACAGAGAGAGAGAAATATAAACAGAGAGAGACAGAGAGAGAGAAATATAAACAGAGAGAGAGACAGAGAGAGAAATATAAACAGAGAGAGAGACAGAGAGAGAGAAATAAAACAGAGAGAGAGACAGAGAGAGAAATATAAACAGAGAGAGAGACAGAGAGAGAGAAATATAAACAGAGAGAGACAGAGAGAGAGAAATATAAACAGAGAGAGAGACAGAGAGAGAGAAATATAAACAGAGAGAGAGACAGAGATACCCGCTAATTATCAAAATCCCAAAATAGAGCTGCTTAATTCTACAACCACCTAAAAGGAAGCGATTCCCAAACCTTCCATAACAAAGCCATCACCTACAGAGATGAACCTGGAGAACAGTCCCCTAAGCAAGCTGGTCCTGGGGCTCTGTTCACAAACAGACCCCACAGAGCCCCAGGCCAGCAACACAATTAGACCCAACCAAATCATGAGAAAACAAAAAGATAATTACTTGACACATTGGAAAGAATTAACAAAAAAACAGAGCAAACTAGAATGCTATTTGGCCCTAAACAGAGAGTAAGTGGCAGAATACCTGACCACTGTGACTGACCCAAACTTAAGAAAAGCTTTGACTATGTACAGACTCAGTGAACATAGCCTTGCTATTGAGAAAGGCAGACCTGGCTCTCTAGGCAGACCTGGCTCTCTAGAGAAGACAGGCTATGTGCACACTGCCCACAAAATGAGGTGGAAACTGAGCTGCACTTCCTAACCTCCTGCCAAATGTATGACCATGCTAGAGACACATTTTTTCCTCAGATTACACAGATACACAAAGAATTCGAAAACAAACCCAATTCTGATAAACTCCCATATATACTGGGTGAAATTCCACAGTGTACAATCACAGAAGCTAGATTTGTGACCTGTTGCCACAGGAAAAGGGCAACCAGTGAAGATGGTTTTATTTTCCCTTTTGTACTTTAACCATTTGCACATCATTACAACACTGTTTATAGACATAATATGACATTTGAAATGTCTTTATTCTTTTGGAACTTCTGTGAGTGTAATGTTTACTGTACATTTTTATTGTTTATTTCACTTTTGTATATTATCTACCTCACTTGCTTTAGTAATGTTAACATATGTTTCCCATGCCAATAAAGCCCCTTGAGTTGAATTGAATTGAAGTGAGAGAGAGAGAGAGAGAGAGGGAGAGATTCAGAGAGAGAGAGAGAGACACGCAGATACAGAGAGAAACACAGAGAAAGAGAGAGATACACAGACAGAGAGAGATACAGAGAGAGAGAGAGAGAGAGAGATACAGACACAGAGAGAGAGAGTGATACAGAGAGCGAGAGAGAGAGAGCTACAGACAGAGAGAGAGAGAGAGAGAGAACCTGGAAGCAAGGTATTCCTAATTACTGATACAAATGTATTCAGCGGCAGTAGCAGCATTGTGTTGCCATGTTATCATCTGTCTGGTGCTGTAATTTTCATGTGTGTATGTGTGTGTGTGTGTGTGTCTGGTCCTGAATTGATTTGCATGTGAATGTTTCTCCTCCCGCTTTAATTGTTTACTCTGGCTAATTACGAAGTGTCTGTCATTACCTATCCGGGTTTGTGTTTGTTTGTGTGCTCGCTTGTGTGTGTGTACCTGCTTACCTATCTCCGCTTTGCTCGCCAACCATTCCTTTGTGTCGCCACGGACGCTGTGACAGACAGAGGAAAGGTAGAGAGGAAGAAAGGAAAAGATAGGAGGAGAGAGTGGGGGAGATAGGGAGAGGGAGAGAGTGGGGGAGATAGGTGTGCGTGAGGGAAGAGACAAAGAGAGAGAGAGATGGTGGGAGGAAAAAGGGAGAGAGAGACAGACAGCGTGCCCAGTTGTCTTGATGAATCCTAATGAGAGTGCCATCATCTGCGTCCCAAATGGCACCATATTAACCTTTATAGTGCACTACTGTTGACCAGGGCCCATAGGGTGCACTATATAGGGAATAGGGTGCCATTTGGGACACGTACATGATGTCTCAGGTAGAGCAGTCAGTTTATTTTCCCTCCTGGCAGAGACAGAGAGAGACAGAGGGAGAGATAGGGAAAGGGAGAGACAGAGGGGGGGAGAGAGAGAGAGGGAGAGATAGGGAGAGGGAGAGACAGAGGGGGGAGAGAGAGAGAGAGAGAGAGAGGGAGGGAGAGGGAGAGACAGAGGGGGGGAGAGAGAGAGAGGCGGGGGAGAGACAGAGGGAGAGAGAGGGAGAGACAGAGGGGGAGAGAGAGATTGGGAGAGACAGAGGGGGAGAGAGAGGGAGAGGGAGAGACAGAGGGGGAGAGAGAGGGAGAGATAAGGAGAGGGAGAGACAGGGGGAGAGAGAGATAGGGAGAGGGAGAGACAGAGGCGGGAGAGAGAGAGAGGCGGGGGGAGAGACAGAGGGAGAGAGAGGGAGAGACAGAGGGGGAGAGAGAGAGAGGGAGAGATAGGGAGAGACAGAGGGGGAGAGGGAGAGAGAGGGAGCGATAGGGAGAGGGAGAGACAGGGGGAGAGAGAGAGAGGTGGGGGGAGAGACAGAGGGAGAGATAGGGAGAGGGAGAGACAGAGGGGGAGAGAGAGAGAGGGAGAGATAGGAGAGGGAGAGAGAGGGGGAGAGAGAGAGGTGGGGGGAGAGACAGAGGGGGAGAGAGAGAGAGGGAGAGATAGGGAGAGGGAGAGACAGAGGGGGGAGAGAGAGAGAGAGGCGGGGGGAGAGACAGAGGGAGAGAGGGAGGGAGCAGATTGGATCTGAATACAGAACAGCGGTATTAGAAAGAGTGGCAGGGCTCCTGATCTACACTGCAGTTAAGGGGATTTCTGGTGATGTGACAGGGTGTGTGTGTCACTGTGTGTTTGTGTGTTTGTGTGTATGGGTGAGTGTGCGTGTGTATACGTCTGCATCAGTGTGTGTGCGTACGTCTCCCTCTATCCAAAGTGGCCATCTAAATGAGTTTCCATGGCAGTATTAAGTGTCTGTGTTGACGCTATATAGCAGTCAGGAGTGTTTCTATCTCTACTTCCCCCTGGCAGCTGGTGATTTGTTCTCCCACAGACAATTCACACAGGTGAGAGACACACACGTGCGCACACATACCCACGTACACACACACACACTTTTGCACGTACACACACACACACACGTCTCAGTCGGACTAGGTTGTTAAGAGTAAATGGGTGGTGAAGGACAGGCTTTCACTACACTGATGGAGCATGGATGTTGACGACGTGACGGTGTTGGATTGATTTTCATTGATAACAGAGAATTGTAGATGAAGGCTGGATCTACCTGGATCGATTCAATGCGTCTCAAGTGAAACTGTTTCTCGAACAATCTAGTTAGAGATTTAACTCAGCTGTGCTTCTGGTAGGGGGAATGTGAATGTCTGGGGCTGTGTGTGAGTGTGGAACCCCAGCAAATAATGGAGTTCCTAATAAAAACCTAAACACTTACTATATAAAGCATCTCAGTGTAGGTGTTCTGATCTAGGATCAGTTGTGCCTTTTCGTTCATACTGAATATGGTTACATGGATGGGAGGGTTGAATATGGTTACATGGATGAGGGTGTTGAATATGGTTACATGGATGAGGGGGTTTGAATATGGTTACATGGATGAGGGGTTTGAATATGGTTACATGGATGAGGGGGTTTGAATATGGTTACATGGATGAGGGGTTTGAATATGGTTACATGGATGGGGGGGTTGAATATGGTTACATGGATGAGGGGTTTGAATATGGTTACATGGATGAGGGGTTGAATATGGTTACATGGATGAGGGTGTTGAATATGGTTACATGGATGAGGGGGTTGAATATGGTTACATGGATGAGGGGTTGAATATGGTTACATGGATGGGGGTGAATATGGTTACATGGATGAGGGGGTTTGAATATGGTTACATGGATGAGGGTGTTGAATATGGTTACATGGATGAGGGTGTTGAATATGGTTACATGGATGAGGGGTTGAATATGGTTACATGGATGGGGGGTTTGAATATGGTTACATGGATGGGGGGGTTGAATATGGTTACATGGATGGGGGGTTTGAATATGGTTACATGGATGAGGGTTTGAATATGGTTACATGGATGAGGGGTTGAATATGGTTACATGGATGGGGGTTTGAATATGGTTACATGGATGGGGGTGAATATGGTTACATGGATGAGGGGGTTGAATATGGTTACATGGATGAGGGTGTTGAATATGGTTACATGGATGAGGGGTTGAATATGGTTACATGGATGAGGGGGTTTGAATATGGTTACATGGATGAGGGGTTGAATATGGTTACATGGATGAGGGGGTTTGAATATGGTTACATGGATGGGGGGGTTGAATATGGTTACATGGATGGGGGGTTTGAATATGGTTACATGGATGAGGGTTTGAATATGGTTACATGGATGAGGGGTTGAATATGGTTACATGGATGGGGGTTTGAATATGGTTACATGGATGGGGGTGAATATGGTTACATGGATGAGGGGGTTGAATATGGTTACATGGATGGGGGTTTGAATATGGTTACATGGATGAGGGGTTTGAATATGCTTACATGGATGAGGGGTTGAATATGGTTACATGGATGAGGGGGTTGAATATGGTTACATGGATGGGGGTTGAATATGGTTACATGGATAAGGGGGTTGAATATGGTTACATGGAGGAGGGGGTTTGAATATGGTTACATGGATGAGGGGGTTGAATATGGTTACATGGATGAGGGTGTTGAATATGGTTACATGGATGAGGGGGTTGAATATGGTTACATGGATGAGGGGTTGAATATGGTTACATGGATGAGGGGTTGAATATGGTTACATGGATGAGGGGGTTTGAATATGGTTACATGGATGAGGGTGTTGAATATGGTTACATGGATGAGGGTGTTGAATATGGTTACATGGATGAGGGGTTGAATATGGTTACATGGATGGGGGGTTTGAATATGGTTATATGGATGGGGGGTTGAATATGGTTACATGGATGGGGGTTTGAATATGGTTACATGGATGAGGGTTTGAATATGGTTACATGGATGAGGGGTTGAATATGGTTACATGGATGGGGGTTTGAATATGGTTACATGGATGGGGGTGAATATGGTTACATGGATGAGGAGATTTGAATATGGTTACATGGATGAGGGGTTGAATATGGTTACATGGATGAGGGGTTTGAATATGGTTACATGGATGAGGGGGTTGAATATGGTTACATGGATGAGGGGGTTTGAATATGGTTACATGGATGAGGGGGTTGAATATGGTTACATGGATGAGGGGGTTGAATATGGTTACATGGATGAGGGGTTTGAATATGGTTACATGGATGAGGGGTTTGAATATGGTTACATGGATGAGGGGTTGAATATGGTTACATGGATGGGAGGGTTGAATATGGTTACATGGATGCGGGGGTTGAATATGGTTACATGGATGGGGGGTTGAATATGGTTACATGGATGAGGGTTTTGAATATGGTTACATGGATGGGGGGGTTGAATATGGTTACATGGAAGGGGGGGTTGAATATGGTTACATGGATGAGGGTTTGAATATGGTTACATGGATGGGGGGTTTGAATATGGTTACATGGATGGGGGGTTGAATATGGTTACATGGATGGGGGGTTTGAATATGGTTACATGGATGAGGGGGTTGAATATGGTTACATGTATGGGGGGCTTGAATATGGTTACATGGATGAGGGGGATGAATATAGTTACATGGAAGGGGGGATTGAATATGGTTACATGGATGAGGGGGTTGAATATGGTTACATGGATGAGGGGGTTGAATATGGTTACATGGATGGGGGTTGAATATGGTTACATGGATGGGGGGGTTGAATATGGTTACATGGATGGGGGGGTTGAATATGGTTTGCAACGGTTGAGTTGAGTAAATGTGACTAGTTGTGTGTTTAAACCCCTAGCTAGTGCACTACCCCGCTCTGGCAAAAGTAGTGCACTATATAAAGAATGGGGTGTCATTTGGGATGCATCCTAAATGTGGCATGTGTGTTTTAAGCCAGGTAGAAGCAGGGCAGGATCAACCAGGCCTTCCTTTGTCCTGTCTCTGTCTCTCTCTAACCCCCCAGGGCTTCAACTCCATATGCTGCCCAGTCTGGGGGTCAGGGTACTGGGGTCACGACCTTGCCAGCTTCCACAGGACACCAAGCGTACAGGAAATTGAAGGACGTGTGTGTGTGTGTGTGTGCGTGCGTGCACATGGCCTGTGTGTGTGTGCCCGTGGCCTGCTTGTGTGTGTGTCCTGTTCCCATCTGTCACACTAGAGGTGCATTGCGTGGCAGATTACCACTCCCCCCCCAATCCCCTCACCCCTGCACTCCTTGGGAGGGAAGTCTCAGTAGCTGAGATGAGGAGTGAGGGGTAGGAGTGGCTGGAGCCGGCCCTCTGAACCAGATGGAGTGCCAGGCTCACCCCTCACCTCGGACCCCCCTGTGGCATGGTGACTGATGAGCAATTGTATGCCCTTACGGGCATCTCTTTTATTAACTGGGGATATCACTGGGACCTGAGCAATATGACCACTCAATACTATAATACTAGAAAACACTATAGGCTACCATGACCAACGCTACACACTAACCCAAGAGCAATGTATCATGTAGCTATGAGTTTAGAGTTATTATTGGTCAATATGGTACTAACCTACAAAAGCAGTTGTTGTGGTAGCGAAACCACATTGTAATATTGGGTGATAGAAGATGATTCAATATTTGCTTGATCTTTTGATGATCTGCTTCCAACTTAGCAATATAATACTACTGCTCGACCGGTCATAATTCACAATAGTACGCAAAGTAATTTTTACGCCACCATGTAGTTATGGTGACAATGAAACTATGTGGATAGATAGAGAGTAGATAGACAATGATTGACTTGATGTCCTGTCCTATTCAGCTCTGTATGCATGGGAACTGTCTACTCATGACTTTTCATTCTCATTCCCTACATTCATTGTTTGTCTGTGTTTGTCATTCACTGATTCTCTCTCTCTCTCTCTCTCTCTCTCTCTCTCTCTCTCGCTCTCTCTCTCTCTCTCTCTATCCCTCCCCATCTGCCTCCCTCTCTCTCTCTCTCTCTCCTCCTCCGTCACCCCTAACCAGTCCTCTTTCTATTTCTTTTCTGCTCTTTTCTTTTCTTTGCCATCTCTCTATCTCTCCCTGGAGACCAGACAGACAGAATGCCAAACAAAAGACAGCAGAATTATTGGAATAGGCTTACAGGGGAGACCAGGCTCTAATGTATCAGTTTCTATCAGACGAGCCAAAGGGAACAAATATTGACGTGTAATTCTCTTTTTCTCTCTTTCTTTCTCTTTCCATCTCTCTCTCCTGGCTGCCCGGACCGCTCTCTTTTATTACAGAAGAGGAGGAGCATGAGGAGCAGTGTCACCGGGGAATGAAAATGAAATATCTTTCTTGTTCTTTCCTCCTCCTCCTCCTCGATCCTTCCCACCACATTCTGTCTCTCTCTCCCTTTGTCTCTCTATCTCTTCTGTGAGAAAGCAAAGCCCTTTCCACCAAGCAAATAACCATTAGCGAGAGGGTGAGAGAGAGAGAACGAGAGCGAGCGAGAGGAAGGCAGGAAATAAATGAAAATAAAAGGTCATGTTTCTTTTTCAATATCCTCACCTTTTTTTACACTGTCTGTCTTTACTCAGACATAGGTCGACTGGTGTGTGTGTGTGTGTGTGTGTGTGTGTGTGTGTGTGTGTGTGTGTGTGTGTGTGTGTGTGTGTGTGTGTGTGTGTGTGTGTGTGTGTGTGTGTGTGAGAGAGAGAGACAGAGAGCTGAGGAGCTTTTAATCTTCACAATTTGCGACTAACATAGGGTAATATAAGGAACACAATTGCGTTATTTTTCAGGGTTGCAAGTTCTAATTACATGTTCCCTTGTTTACCTGGCCAGTAAGAGAGAGAGAGAGAGAGAGAGATAAAAGAGGTCTTATTTAAAGCAATTTCCTCTGTTAGAGCCGAGGCATTGAATGTTAAAACCTGATATAATCCCACATCTGTGTGTGACCAACGTTTCCTTCCCCTGTCATCCTCTCCTCCTCTCTGTGTGTGACCAACGTTTCCTTCCCCTATCATCCTCTCCTCCTCTCTGTGTGTGACCAATGTTTCCTTCTCATATCATCCTCTCCTCTCTGTGTGTGACCAATGTTTCCTTCTCATATCATCCTCTCCTCTCTGTGTGACCAACGTTTCCTTCCCCTATCATCCTCTCCTCTCTGTGTGTGACCAACATTTCCTTCCCCTGTCATCCTCTCCTCTCTGTGTGTGACCAACGTTTCCTTCTCATATCATCCTCTCCTCTCTGTGTGTGACCAACGTTTCCTTCTCATATCATCCTCTCCTCTCTGTGTGTGACCAACGTTTCATTCTCATATCATCCTCTCCTCTCTGTGTGTGACCAACGTTTCCTTCTCATATCATCCTCTCCTCTCTGTGTGTGACCAACGTTTCCTTCTCATATCATCCTCTCCTCTCTGTGTGACCAACGTTTCCTTCTCATATCATCCTCTCCTCTCTGTGTGTGACCAACGTTTCCTTCTCATATCATCCTCTCCTCTCTGTGTGTGACCAACGTTTCCTTCTCATATCATCCTCTCCTCTCTGTGTGTGACCAACATTTCCTTCCCCTGTCATCCTCTCCTCTCTGTGTGTGACCAACGTTTCCTTCCCCTGTCATCCTCTCCTCTCTGTGTGTGACCAACGTTTCCTTCCCCTGTCATCCTCTCCTCTCTGTGTGTGACCAACGTTTCCTTCTCATATCATCCTCTCCTCTCTGTGTGTGACCAACGTTTCCTTCTCATATCATCCTCTCCTCTCTGTGTGTGACCAACGTTTCCTTCTCATATCATCCTCTCCTCTCTGTGTGTGACCAACGTTTCCTTCTCATATCATCCTCTCCTCTCTGTGTGTGACCAACGTTTCCTTCTCATATCATCCTCTCCTCTCTGTGTGTGTGACCAACGTTTCCTTCTCATATCATCCTCTCCTCTCTGTGTGTGACCAACGTTTCCTTCTCATATCATCCTCTCCTCTCTGTGTGTTCACAACGTTTCATTCCTCCATCATACGGGAGACACGTTATTGATCAGAGACGCTGCCCGTTGCCTTGGTTTCAATGCGTTTTCCATCTCTCTCTTTCTCTCACTCTTTCGTTCTCCCGAGACCCCTAGCCCTCATCTCTCTTCCATCTGCCACCACTCGCTCTCTCCTTCTGCTCTCCTGTCATCCCTCTCTCTTTGTCTCTCAAGCCCCATTTCCACTCCTCCTCTCTCTCTTCCTTCCTATCTCTATCGCCTTTCTCCCTTTCGCCCTCTTATCCCCCATTTCCTCTCATTCTCTTCCCTCTCTCTCATCCTCTCCTCTCGCTCTCATCCTCCGCTTCTCTTCCTCTCTCTCAGCAGAGAGAAAGGGGAGGAGAGGAAGAAGAGGTGGAGTGATTATTTGGAGGTTATGATAAGGGGAAAAGAGCACATCAAGTTTAAGGTCTATGAGAAATGCTGTTTCTCTGCATCACCGCCACTACCGGCTTGTTTGTGGAATGCCATGAATAATTGATTAAATAATGGGAAATGTAATGAGAGAGATGTTTAAAAATTCAAATTCAAATCAAACACTAGTCGTGACATTTAACCACAGCGCTTCAACATGCAGTTACTTGTTTGCAGGGCCCTGATTGGTTGATGACGGTGGGTCATGTGATTATGGTCGTGTTCATTGAGGTGTAGAGTATGCAAATGAATTTAAACTTGGAGTCTTAACATACACTCTTACACACACACACACACACACACACACACACACACGCACACACACACACACACACACACACCTGGGAAATGACAATACTGTGGATCAGTAGACAGAGAATGAATCTCATACATCTCCCATGATAGGCCTACTGTCACCCAGATTGGTGATACACATTGGTAGTGGATCAGCTAACTTCCCCCTCCCCCTACTTCACGTTAAGCACTTGGAAGAGTACTTTATAAATCCAAGTCATTACTTTTCATATTTTGCATGAGGTAAAACCAATGGGTTTTAACTTTCATTTGATCATTTCGGTCGAGTAAACTGAACTTTAACAATAAACAGATTGTAGGAGCTGCTTCAATACGGCTACTACAGCGAGTGAAATGACTGCAACATTTAGCTGTAGTTAGCTTCAGAACGGGTGGCAAGGAATAAGTTAGTCCTAAATATTTTTTCAATGAAAAGCATTTTATTTGTGACAAATCAATCACTAAGTCTTTAACCTTAACTGAATATCGTAATAAATAATGTGGAAACCCTGGATTGTAAACTGTCATGGTCAAAACATATTGATACAACAGTAGCTAAGATGGGGAGAAGTCTGTCCATAATAAAGCGCTACTCTGCCTTCTTAACAACACTATCAACAAGGCAGGTCCTACAGGCCCTAGTTTTGTCACACCTGGACTGCAGTTCAGTCATGTGGTCAGGTGCCACAAAGAAGGACCTCGGAAAATTACAATTGTTTCAGAACAGGGCAGCATGGCTGGCCCTTAAATGTACATGGAGAACTAACTTTAATAATATGTGACCGGCTCGATTCGGTCTTATGTAGCAACATTTGATATTGTGTTTTTTACATTGGATAAAAGTAGCGACTCAAAGATAGAAAATTGTATATCATACACTACAGTTGCGGAACAATTGGAAAGTAATTCTGCTTTGAAAGTTGATAAACTTTTAACCTTACTTTTGAGAAAATGGCCTTTGAATGTTTTGGTACACCTACAGGAGAGCTCTTCTTTGTCTACACCAATTCAGCATCGTTCACACCCTCCTAAGCTTTAGCCCCACCCATCTCTTTAAGGGTTGAGCCGAGCGTTCTCTCCTAACAACAGCAGTCAAGCACCCAAGCTAACTGGCTAACGATGGCTAGCTTGCTAGCTACTTCCAGACACAAAAGAGAGAACACCTCACTCTGACCATTTTACTCCCCCTAGTAGAGCTGGTTAGGCTGTTTTCATGTTATCTAGATCGTTGGTGACTGTAACTGTTGGCAACAATTTACGCTTTTTTGCTAAGGTTTACTGACACCGGCCATATTCAATGGGTGTTGATCGTTCATAAGTTATTCGTCTGTTATTCTGCGCTCTGGCACACTCAGACGAGAGTACTCTGAAATCGGAGTAGATAGGCAAAGCGAATTTACCAGCTACGTCTATCAACAGTTGTCGCATTAACATTCTATTGAAATGGTTAATAGCTAGCTAGCTAGCTAACTAAACAATTAACCATAATCCCAACTCATGACGTTACTACCCTGCATGAATCTGCAGGTAGCTAACCAACCAGGTTCAATGTTAGCTATCTAACATTAGCCTATAATTAGCAAAGCAAATGACTCTGAGATACGAATAATGTTACTACACAGATCATACATGTAGCGTTAGCTAGCGAGCCAGCCAACTAACATTAGCCAGCTAGCTAACAGTACACTTTAATTTGAAATGAAAACGACTTTCTGACAAAATTAGAAATGAGTAATATCTGAAAATGTAGCTAGCTAGCTAGACTATCTTGCCCATTTACATGGATGGACGCTTCTCCCTCTATCTCACGGATGCCATGGTTTCCCTAAGTTTGAAGATGTAATCCGGAGACCGGTGTTTCCTCCATCTCCTTAGCTATCATACTCTAATTCCACTGATTTCAAAACTCAGTCCTCCAGAAAGTCGAGAGCATCACTTATGCAGTTCTACTACGCGATACATTTTTTTTAAAGCCGCGTTAGACAGGATTACCTACACATACTGACCAGCTCAAATAGACAGAAGCGAGCTACATGGCAGACCAATTCGAACTTATCTCTTGGCATGTCCAGCCCACTCATTATCTCAGCCAATCATGGCTAGCGGGAAGGTTGCTGGCTTTTTCTGTGGCTAAACCAACTAGGCTCGTAATTGAACAGTTTTATTCGTATTTACAGATGGCATACAAGTTTCTTATTGTAAGTCGCTCTGGATAAGAGCGTCTGCTAAATGACTTAAATGTAAATGTTATTAAGACACATGAAAGTTCACATGTTCCAAAAGGTATTTCTGCCAACAAACACATTTTGATTTAAAAAAAAACATACGCCTAGTTTCCTGAAACGAGTCACATATGTATGTAAACCTCTCATGGCTCAAAGTGGAGGAGGGATTGACTTCATCACTATTTTTTTTTGTAAGAAGTGTTGACAAGCTGAATGTACCGAGGTGTCTGTGTAAATTACTTGTACAGAGCTCAGACACCCATGCAATCCCCACAACACATGCCACCAGAGGTCTCTTCAGAGTCCCCAAGTCCAGAACAGACTATGGGAGGTGCACAGTACTGCATAGAACCATTACTACATGAAACTCTACTCCACATCTGGTAACTGATGCAAGCAGAATAATCAGATTTTAAAAAACAGATAAATACACCTTATGGAACAGCGGGGACTGTGCAGAGATACACACACACACACACACACACACACAGGAACAGACACACACATACGCACAGAAGCGCTAGCACACTCACTCTACACACACGTACATTGTAATATTGTTACATGGTGGTATTATACATTTTGTATTGTAGATATGTAGTGGTGTAATAATGTTACATGATTTACTGTTTTATCTTTTGTTTAATATGTAATGTAAGTGCCTTAATGTGTTTGGACCCCAGGAAGAGTAGCTGCTGCCTTGGTAACAGCTAATAAATAAGTGTAATGGCCCATTCAAAGACTCATTCAAGCTACAAGCTCTCCTTTCTGGTCACATAGAATCCAATACAGTCTGTAGAGAACTATCTGTGTTCAGCATGGCCATTTACAGGATGCACCATGGATGTTATCTGTGTGATATGTCGGCATTATGTTTAAGTCTCTGTACAGTACAAGGAGTGCATAAGGAGAATCGAGGAGACATATACATGCCATATGTAATACAAATGCGACATTCAACTTCTCACCCTCTCTCTCTCTCTTGCTCTCTTTCTCTCTCGATTCAATTTAAGGGCTTTATTGGCATGGGAAACATCTGTTAACATTGCCAATGCAAGTGAAGTAGATAATAAACAAAAGTGAAATAAACAATACAAATTAACAGTAAAGATTATGCTCACAGAAGTTCCAAAATAATAAATACATTTCAAATGTCATTATGATTATATACAGTGTTGTAACGATGTGCAAATAGTTAAAGTACAAAAGGGAAAATAAATAAACAGAAATATGGGGATTATTTACAATGGTGTTTGTGCTTCACTGGTTGCCCTTTTCTTGTGGCAACAGGTCACAAACCATGCTGCCGTGATGGCACACTGTGGTAATTCACCCAATAGATATGGGAATTTATCAAAATTGGGTTTGTTTTTTAATTCTTTGTGGGTCTGTGTAATCTGAGGGAAATATCTGTCTCTGATAGGGTCATACATTTGGCAGGAGGCTAGGAAGTGCAGCTCAGTTTCCACCTCATTCTGTGGGCAGTGTGCACATAGCCTGTCTTCTCCTGAGAGTCAGGTCTGCCTTCGGTGGCCTTTCTCAATAGCAAGGATATGCTCACTGAGTCTGTACATAGTCAAAGCTTTCCTTACGTTTGGGTCAGTCACAGTGGTCAGGTATTCTGCCACTAGATACTCTCTGTTTAGGGCCAAATAGCATTCTAGTCCCCCCCTCTCTCTGTCACTCCCTCTTTGTCCTGCTCCATCCTTCCCCTCTCCTCTCACCCTCAGTAACAGCACAGTTCAGGGATCGTTGATGTTTTAATGAAGGCAGCCATTTTCTGTAGGGGGAAATATCAACGGAAAGAAGCAGTTTCAACCTTCTCTCTCTCTCCACGCTCTCTCTCTCTCACTCTCCTCCCCAAGTCACACTATTTTCTTTCTCTACCTGCTCTTTCTCTGTCAACAATGACACACTCTCCTTACCTTCTCTCCATACTATTTCCCTGTCACTCTCTCTGTCACTCTCTCGCCCTCTTTCACTCTGTCTTTTTGTTGTAGACCCTGACAATGAGTGGTGTATGTGTAGCCAGTGTGTTGTGATCGTTTTCTAGACAGGGGTGTATAGGAGCGGAGGGTAGTATGTGTCTAACTGCTGAGGAAGGCATGCCCATCACTGAAAAACACCTGTACCTCTCAGTGAGAATGCCTGGTTCCCACTCTCTCTCTCACTGATATATTTTCCCATTTGTTCATTTACTTCTTCTTTTTTTTCTTTCGCCATTTTTTAGGATTATACAGGTAACATACAGAACAGGTAGAGGACACAGCACACACGGCTCACCCTACCAAATCAAACCACCCCAAACCCCCATGCTCTAACATAGCCCCACCCCAAAACCAGACTTACAGTGCCTCCGGAAAGTATTCAGACCCCTTGACTTTTTCACATTATATTACGTTACAGCTTTATTCTAAACATATATATTTTTAAATCCTTAGCAATCTACACACAATACCGACAAAGCGACAACAGGTTTTTAAGAATTTTTGCAAATGTATTAAATATAAAAAACAAAAATACCTTATTTACATAAGTATTCAGCCCCTTTCCTATGAGACTCAAAATTGAGCTCAGGTGCATCCTGTTTCTATTGATAATCCTTGAGATTTTTCGACAACTTGATTGGAGTCCATTCGTTTGATTGGACATGGTTTGTAAAGGCACATACCTGTCTATACAGGGTCCCACAGTTGACAGTGCATGTCAGAGCAAAAATCAAGCCATGAGGTCGAAGGAACTGTCCGTAGAGCTTCGAGACAGGTTTGTGTTGAGGCATAGATCTGGGGAATGGTACCAAAACATTTCTGCAGCATTGAAGGTCCCAAAGAACACAGTGGCCTCCATCATTCTTAAATGGAAGATGTTTAGAACCACCAAGACTCTTCCTAGAGCTGGCTGCCCGGCCAATCGGTGGAGAAGGGCCTTGGTTAGGGAGGTGACCAAGAACCTGATGGTCACTCTGACAGAGCTCTAGATTTCCTCTGTGGAGAGGGGAGAACCTTCCAGAAGGACAACCATCTCAGACAGAAGCCACTCCTCAGTAAAAGGCACATAACAGCCCGCTTGGAGTTTGCCAAAAGGCACCTAAAGACTCTCAGACCATGAGAAACAAGATTCTCTGGTCTGATGAAACTAAGATTGAGCTCTTTGGCCTGAATGCCAAGCATCACATCTGGAGAAAACCTTGCACCTTCCCTACGGTGAAGCATGGTGGTGGCAGCATCATGCTGTGGGGATATTTTTCAGCGGCAGGGACTGGGGGACTAGTCAGGATTGAGGGAAAGATGAACGGAGCAAAGTACAGGGAGATTCTTGATGAAAATCTGCTCCAGAGTGCTAAGGACATCAGACTGGGGCGAAGGTTCACCTTCCAACAAGACAACGACCCTAAGCACACAGCCAAGACAACGCAGGATTTGCTTCGGGACAAGTCTCTGAATGTCCTTGAGTGGCCCAGCCAGAGCCCGATCGAACATCTCTGGAGAGACCTGAAAATAGCTGTGCAGCAATGCTCCCCATCCAACCTGACAGAGCTTGAGAGGATCTGCAGAGAAGAACGGGACAAACTCCCCATAAACAGGTTTACCAAGCTTGTAGCATCATACCCAAGAAAACTCGAGGCTGTAATCGCTGCCAAAGGTGCTTCAAGTGTGAAACGTTGTTTTAGTAAATCTGCAGCTGAAGAGTGTGAATATGCATTGTACTAAATAACTTGACCCTTAGATAAGCCTTCATTGATTCCCATACTGTTGGAGGAGACATTCCAAGGGTTTGATTAAGCTCGAGAAATACGTACATTTGAGATTATATAAAACCAGCAAAGGTTTCTTCTGATAGCAGTAGCGAGTTAAGCCGCATTTTATAAATCACATCTTACAGCAATACCACTAAGTTAGCAGCAACGTCTTTAAAGAAATGACAAAATAATAATAATAAAACTGTGCTTTATTTGCCCTGGATACGGGTACCATCGAGACATAGGAATGAGCAGCTTCATGGTAATAAAATAAAACGTTAAAACAAAAGGAGAGTTGACTAAGGCACTAATGTTATCTAATAATAACATTATCAATGGATACCACTGGCAATGTTATACAGTATCTACAAAAGAGAGACTGAGTCTGCAGTGGTAGACACCTTCGTCCATTACCCTAATCGCCAAATAGGTGAACATTCAGCCATTTGTTCGACTTTACGACATCAGTTTCGAGCTTCTTAACCATGGTTTGTAGCGTAGTCGCGTCGTCCGAGCATGATGACAAGCCTTGTTCCTTGTCGGAGACAGTTTCGTAAGTGTATCCAGTTCAGTACGAACCATTGCTGTATGCTTTGCGAGTTCATTCTTGCAAATTAAAGTCCTCACTGAGCGCCTCCTTGAGTTCCGACTTGAGTATAGATGAAATGTCCGCTCTGAGGGCAGCAGGAATCTCGGCCTTCAAATCCTCTGTGTACATGCAGAGCAGAGGGGTGCCGCTGCTCCCACTTGTTGAAGAAGTCGAGCTCCTCGTATTGGGCCTGGTGTTTTCTCTTTTGCCAGTGACTCCACTGAATATAAACTTTTTCAGGGTATGCGCCATTTACGCATTAAAACAAAATTAAACTTGAACAAAGTAAAGCAAATTTTTACACATTTTACATTTTAGTCATTTGGCATTCAAAGGCTGTGTTTTCTAATTCTTTTTGGGTCAAAGCGCAAAGAAAGTATTAAATAAATGCAATTTCAGCAGGAGCTCGGAAAAACGTGAACTACTCTGAGGCTTGCTAACTAGCGCCCCCCTCTTAGTAACTTTCTGACAGTAGAATTGTGGTGTTGGTAATGCAGAGAGAGAGACAGAGAGAGAGAGAGAGAGAGAGAGGGGAGGGGTGGAGAGAAAGAGAGAGAGAGCCCCTTGAATTGAATTGAGAGAGAGAGAGAGAGAGAGAGACCATTTGCCCTAGAGCACACAAAAAAATGACACATATCTCGTTCTAAACATCAGCACCACAGGTAACTTCCACAAAGCTGTGAATGATCTGAGAGACAAGGCAAAAAGGGCCTTCTATTGCCATCAAAAGGAACACAAAATTCGACATGCCAATTAGGATCTGCCAAAAAATACTTGAATCAGTTATAGAATCCATTGCCATTTATGGTTGTGAGGTCTGAGGTCCGCTCACCAACCAAGAATTCACAAAATGTGACAAACACCAAATTGAGACTCTGCATGCAGAATTATGCAAAAAATATCCTCTGTGTACAATGTAAAAAACCAAGTAATGCATGCAGAGCAGAATTAGGCCGATACTTATTAGGCTGCTAATTACCGCTAATTATCAAAATCCAGAAAAGAGCCGTTAAATTCTACATCCACCTAAAAGGAAGCAATTCCCAAACCTTCCATAACAAATCGGGGGGGGGGGGGGGGGGGGGGGGGGGGAATGTATGCATTCACTACTGTAAGTCGCTCTGGATAAGAGCGTCTGCTAAATGACTAAAAATGTAAAATGTAAAAATGTAAATCCATCACCTAACAGAGAGATGAAATTGGAGAAAAGCCCCCTAAGCAAGCTGGTCCTGGGGATATGTTCACAAACAGACCCCACAGAGGCCCAGGACAGCAGCACAATTAGACCCAACCAAATCATGAGAAAACAAAAAGATAATTACTTGACACATTTTTTTAATTTTTTTTAAATTTTTTTATTTCACCTTTATTTAACCAAGTAGGCAAGTTGAGAACAAGTTCTCATTTACAATTGCGACCTGGCCAAGATAAAGCAAAGCAGTTCGACAACATACAACAACACAGAGTTACACATGGAGTAAAACAACATACAATCAATGATGCAGTAGAAAATTTTTTGGAAAGAATTAACAACAAAAACAGAGCAAACTAGAATGCTATTTGGCCCTAAACAGAGAGTAAGTGGCAGAATACCTGACCACTGTGACTGACCCACAATTAAGGAAATCTTTGACTATGTACAGACTCAGTGAGCATAGCCTTGCTATTGAGAAAGGCTGCCAAAGGCACACCTGGCTCTCAAGAGAAGACAATCTATGTGCACACTGACCACAAAATGAGGTGGAAACTGAGCTGCACTTCCTAACCTTCTGCCAAATGTATGACCATATTAGAGACACATATTTCCCTCAGATTTCACAGATCCACAAAGAATTCGAAAACAAATCCAATTTTGATAAACTCACATATCTATTGGGTGAAATTCCACAGTGTGCAATCACAGCAGCAATATTTGTGACCTGTTGCCACAAGAAAAGGGCAACCAGTGAAGAACAAACATTGTAAATACAACCTATATTTATGTTGAATACATTTTAAAAAAGGCAGAGAGAGAGAGATAGACAGAAACAAAAAGACAGAGCGAGAGAGAGAGAGAGAGGGGAGGGGAGGGGTGGAGAGAAAGAGAGAGAGATAAAGAGAGATAAAGAGATTGAGAGAGAGAGAGAGAGAGAGAGGAGGGGTGGACAGAGAGAGAGAGACAGTATAGAAGTAGATAGACAGACAGACAGACAGACAGACAGACAGACAGACAGACAGACAGACAGACAGACAGACAGACAGACAGACAGACAGACAGACAGACAGACAGACAGACAGACAGACAGACAGACAGACAGACAGACAGACAGACAGACAGACAGACAGACAGACAGACAGACAGACAGAGAGAGGGGGGTGCCAGCCTGTACTGTATTGTCCTGTGTGTATTCTGGTTCTGGCACGGTGACACACAGCTCAGGCCTGTTCAGCTCTCTGGGGGCGGACAGGACAGGGACCAGTTCACCTCACTGATGCAGAGACAGGCGGATAGAGCTGAAATACACACACCCAGGTACACACACTGTACAAACACAAACAGACATACACGCACACGTGTGGAGGAAGACTTAGAAAACTTTTACTGCAGTGGGCTAAATCAGGGTCGCACAGAGTGATTCTTGGTAGTCTTAAACACATCTACTTAGAAACAAAAGTATACACCTCACACACATGGTGATGGGCTTAAAATGTATTCAATTATGAGTTTGCATCCCAATATTACACTTTATGTACATCACAGAAGACTGAAATATAACAAAACTGTCTGACATAGAAACACTGGATTTTCATCATTTTTTTTTTTTTAATCTTTATTAAGTATGAAATTATGAAAAATATTAATAACATTCCACCCATGAGGCCAAAGAGGGCGCTTTTGGTCATTGTCTGCAGGAAAGGGCTACAAGGACACAAAACACACAAATATGATGGCACACACATGCATGAATGCACACTCACACAAACAAACTCACATTGTGTGTAATGTACTTTACCAGCTACACAGGCACATAGATACACAGACACACAGACACAAACTGTCTGCATTACATTTCATAGTATAGATTTGACTCATTAAATATTAATGAGGCCCGCTGTGAGTTTGTAACAGTCCATCTGTATGGAGATTTACAGCCAAGTCCTGTGAGACAAGAGTGTATACACATGCTACACTACTAGGGCCCCAAACTCACATCTTCTTATTTATTCTCAACATGCTCTTTTCCTTCATTTCATGTTCTCTTTTTCCCACTTCTTTCTTTCTCTTCTTTTATAAAAGTCTGCCCCTCCTGTCTTCCCCTCCCCTATCTCTGTTGGGCACCACAAATCACGTTGGAGAAGAAAGGGGAGAAAGAGCAAGATGGAGAAAGGGAGAGGACATTATGAGAGTTCCCTACAAAAGCCATGGTCACATCTCTCTGCCGTGTTGACACAGACACAGCTTGACCAGGCAGCTGGGACCCAATCACACACTGACGGAGGTGACCACTACAACCACTATCCATCTACCTCGCTCTCACTCTTTGTTCCACCTTCGCTCTCTCTCTCTCCGTCTCTCTCGCTCTCTTTTCCTCCCTCTCTCTTTTCCTCCCTCTTTCTTTGCTCCGTCTCTTTCTACCTTTCTTTTGCTTGCTAGCTCGCTCCCTATCTCTTTCTCCATCCACCCTGCTGCCAGCTGCAGGGGTGAAAATAAAGTCCAAAATCAGCCGTGCACTCCTCCACGTCTCCCCCTTTCCTCCCTCTTACCCATCAGCCATAGCAATCAGCAGGATCTTTACTGAAAGCAGAGTGGAGCGAGGAGAGGGAGAGAGAGAGAGAGAATATCTGTGTGTGTGAGCGAGGAGGAGAGGGCCGGTCTCTATTGATCACTGCAGACAGCTTCATTATCTGCACTTACTGGACACAGTGCATCAACAACCAGCCTTACAACCCCACTATGCCACCACACCAGCGTGGGCTGGAAAGTGGAGGATATACTCACAGAAAAAGACAGAAAGAAAGGAGGGAGAGGGAGGGAGAAGAAAAAATACAATAGGGCAGAATGGCAGAGTGTGTGTGCCTGCTCACATATGGACAAACGCACACACACACATGGACAAACGTACACACACAAACGCACGCACGCACACATGCACACACACACACACACACACACACACACACACACACACACACACACACACACACACACACACACACACACACCCTTCACACACACACACACACACACTCTTCACACACTCTTCACACACACTCTTCACACACACCATCTACCCACTGTATATTTGTTTCATCACCTGGACAAGAGGGGGAAGGAAAGGGGGGTGGGGGGGTTGAGATTGGAGTTAGGGGTGCTGTTGGAAGGGGGTTGACAAGGTGTTGCCGTGGTAACCAAGTGCTGGCCTCGTTAGCGCAGCAGGTGCTAATAGAGATAACGAGTGAGGGAGGAGAAGTGGAGAGAACCGAGCCAAGCCCCCCATTTACACCACTTTACCTCTCCCTTGTTCCCTCCTTCCCCCCTTCACCTTCCAATCTCACCCGTCGACGTGTTCCCTTTCTCCCTCTCTCTCTACTCACGCTCTCTTTTTCTCTCTCTTTCAGCTCTCCTTCACTTTAACCATCTCCTTCCATTTTGGCTGCAGCATCGCGCTCGTTTTAATAACGCTCTCCTCATTATCCCTCCTTTTACCTCCCTTTCTTACCTTCATTCATTTCAGCACGTTTTTCATCTCTGCCCTCCTTCCTCTTGTCCATCTCCATCCCTTCTCTCAGAACCCTTTCAGCGCGGTCGATGGAAAAACGAAGTCCTCCACTGTAAAAGAGGAGGGAAAAAATGAACATAGAGATGGAGAGGAAAGAGGGGAGAGGGAGGACATTCCAATCAATACTAGTGTTTGTCAGGTTCTGTTTTTCTGCCTGCCATGTGTTCTTCTGTCCTCCCACTCCCTCCCTCCTTCCCTCCTTCCCTCCCTAACTCCCTCTAACCTTGTGTTTGTGTCTCTGACCGTGAACATACTGTTGGCCATTTCAGGGTGTATTGAAGGTTTTCTATTTGCTAGGCCGTGTTTGTATGTTTCTAACAAAGAAACGTATTTCATGTGATCAGGCTGCTACAGGGCCTCCTTTATCTACCTCATTAAAAAACGAACTGAGCACCCGGCTCCATCTAATATGCCATTTAGCAGACACTTTTATCCAAAGCAACTTACAGTCATGCATACATACATTTTAGGTATGGGTGGCCCTGGGAATCGAACCCCCAATCCTGACGCTGCATGCTCCATGCTCTAACTGAGCCATACTACTCACACACGTAAAACAAGATACAAACAAAGGGGTCGTGGTTGCTTGCACACACAAAAGCACACTCAGACATGGATACAGGCACACACACACACATACATACACATTGTAAAACCATGGAACATGTTGGAGTGCATTTAGTCATTAGACATTGATGTGACTTTCTTTGCCTTTTTTTTTCGGATCAGCCTGGTGTTGTTGTTGCTCGACTGTGTTGAGTTCATTTCCGTTAACTCTCTGGGTGGAAAATAAGTGGAAGGGGCATATTGTCATGTTTGTTGCAGATTGATTTTTTTTAAATAGTTTGTTTTATTTGCATTGTTTTCTCTTGCACATTGATTTGATTCATTGATCTTATACTATACAAAGATAAATACCTTACATTTTTCGAAAGTAATCCAATCTTTAAGGGGTTTGACTTATTGGACCCGTTATTGAGATGGTTGCTGCAGTTGACATTTCAGTCATTTAGCAGACACTCTTATCCAGAGCAACTTACAGTAGCGAGCAAATAGATTTTCATATTTGTTGGTACTGGTCCCCCATGGGAATCGAACCCACAACCCTGGCATTGCAAGTGCCATACTCTCCCAACTGAGACAGTTTAGGTAATCTAGTCCTTCACCATAGCAGTCATTCTGAGTGCAGGTTGTGGGTGAAAAAATATTCCAATTCTTGGATATCCTCCCTCTGGCTGGATTCGGATAGGAATTACTAATCACTTCACAAACCAGCGTATTGTGACTTGCAGGTCTGAAGTGGCTGAAGCGAGCAGAAGCCGTGCATGGATAAAATCACTGGAGAAGCCAAGACAGAAAAAAAGGCATATCACAACCTATGTGTTGGGATAATTGCATTGTTTACTCAATAACCTGTTAGTTCATATGTCTTGCCACCATGATACATAGGCCTAAGCCCGAGACAATAAGAAGACACAGTGGAAGAATACATTCAACCACACCACTGTTTTATCACAAAACCAGAGAGCAACATTTGTCTGGTGGAGTCCACAAAGCACATTGCATGTAACAAACAGTTACATGAACTACTGCATGGTCAATCAAGTTGTTTCTGACATTTTTGGACTACTAAACAACTATTGATTTAGAACCACGGAGAGTTACCGCAAGAAGCAAAGCAAACATAAGCTGCCTCCACTATTCCAGCACCATTTCAACATCAACACCTCAACATCATCAAATCGCATACGCTTTGTCTAATATAGTGACAAATAAAATATTCCAAAAATAAAATATGTAAATATCTAAATATAGCTAAATATCATGTGGCTGTCCATGGTACTGATTTCTGTGTGTTTGCGTAAGTAGAAAAACATGTTGACTCAGCCGACTTGTAGAGAAACGCCAATGCCATCCTCCTCGTTCATGTTATCTAAACAGTCTATGACTGTCGTACAGTACATGCTTTTAGTTTTTGTTATCCTAGGCTACCTGGCTAAAATACTTGCTCCCTAGCCTAACTTCCTTTCATGGGCAATGATTAGCCAGCTAACATTAGCCTACTACATCTAGCTACATATTGAACTTCCATCCTCTCAAGCCAGAGACACAATCTATGAATTTGTGGTTGGATCAGAATCGCCGTTATAATCATTGGCCAGTATGGAGAATTAAGTAATTTAGGAAAGGGACAATTTTAGCTATCTTGCTAGCCACCGGAGGACAACAACACAACGAGATGCAACAATTTAAGTTTTTCTGTCAATGACATTGGGCTTTTGATGTGATGTGATTGGTTTGAAGCCAAATCCAAACTGGCTTCCCTTTACATTTATTTTTTTGGTGCGCCAGGACCATTCACGGTTGAGCTCACTCAGTTTATCTCAACGCTGATTGGCTATTATTGTATAAAAAAATATATCAAGGGAGGCCAATTGCTTGCTGGCTTCCCTTGCATTTAATGCTACGGGCGGCAACAATATCATACTCTTTTTGACCATCAGACAGCATCAGATAGATGGGCTTCACATACAGAGGCAGAGGGGCGCTGTTTCCCTCACTCTGATGTTTTCTCCGATGAGATACAGCCTTTTGCGAATTGAAGGAAAATGATGAAACACAGAGAGGGTCAGTTTTTTGGGGAAGCCTGGATTCCCTTGGCATCCATAAATACACGCCACTGCTCATGAGCCAGGATTTTCAGACCACAATTTCAAGGATAACGCGCCAATAACTAAAGGCCTCATGAAATGTATAAAATGTGGTCATAAAGGGTTTACTTTTAATTGAAACAGTGTTTAGTGCTTAAAACCTAATACCTTGTGCTGAATGAACATGTGCATGTGTTTAAAATGTGTTACAGCGAAAAACCTGTTTTGGTGTTTACAATCTAAACACTAACGCGCTATGAAATTCTAAATGCCACGACACGTTTAAAAAAGTGTTACCGAAAAGTGTTGAGTTACGTGTTCAGAACCTAAACACTTGGTTTTACAGTGCACGCTACACTGGTAAATCGACAGCGGACACATAACTGTAGTGAAATCAGTACTGAATACAGAGTGACACAATCGCCCTTCAAAAACTCCTCTCAACGACTCTCCCCATTTATGGTCTCTCCATTTCTTTCTCTGCAGATAAAAACCAGGTGTCACATAGCCTTTCGCTATCCTTCTCCTCAGGGCTGAGAGAAAGGGAGAAGAGATGAAAAATAGGAAACATTTAAGAGGAAATTCCCAAAAGGTGTAAAGGAGTGAAGACATTCCAGGGGTGTGAATCACATCCCCCCCTCAACTCTACTGCAACACGCCTGAGGGAAGATATGACCCTGACGCACACACACACACACACACACACACACACACACACACACACACACACACACACACACACACACACACACCTACCTTTTCTCTCGTGTCTGAAACAGCTGGATAGAGACATCTGTCAGGCTTGTCACACACACAAGTACACACACTCATCCTTCATTCTCATCTGTAAAATGGTAGGACAGAGGCGTCATCTGTCAGTAGCGCCTGTGAACTGAACAAATACCCCCCCCCCCCCCCACGCCTACAAACATGAACGCACATGCATACGCACACGCATACGCACACACACGCGCCGGGCCCTATTTGCAAACACACCAATTACCTGTTAACAGCACGGGGGCCTCAGGAAATTACAGTCTCATTACCATAAATGTTATTATGTTAACCTGCATGTCAGGGTTACAGTTATATACGGCGTGTGTGTGTCAGGGATAGGTTATACCCTGGAACAACATGGGCTGGAGCCATTAAAGGACAGACCACCTACTACTGCAAGAACACAACATACACTTTGATAATAACTGGATGTTTCTGTGTCAGGTCACATGTCAGGAAGGGACTCAAGAGGCCTCAATAATAACAACCACAAACTGCTTGACTCTGGGTTAGATTGGATGGTGTTTTACTATCTGTTGTAGCTTTACTCTGGGTTAGATTGGATTGTGTTTACTATCTGTTGTAGCTTCACTCTGGGTTAGATTGGATGGTGTTTACGATCTGTTGAAACAGACATTGGCTTTGTGTAGAAAATATGTTAGAATGAAGGGACAGTGACATTACAAATACTACAGAAAATACTACAGCGAAGTAGTACCACAGAGTTTCTAAACTCAGAGTTCCAATATCGTGAGACTTCTGGGAATGCTTGCGAAGCAGACCAAGCAGATCAGGCCAGGTTTTGGGGTTTGAGAAATCAATGAGAGAAGTGAGATATTCTTCCTTAGTTGTTCCTTTTCTTGAAATCTAAAGGCACAACCTAGATTCAGTCCGATATCTTAAGTAGTTGAACATGTTATGACTCCAACCTTGTGAAAGTGACAACCTGACACGTTTTCATTTTCATCAAAAACAACTTTATATGGAAGGAGTGCCTTTGATTTGATGGCCTGCACGTGCACGGTTCAGCGCGAAACAACCGCTAGACCCGATGATGGGTTTCTGCGCATGAGCTTAGCTATTCAACGTCGCCATGACATCGTCTACAAGTGTGATCTGGAATTTCTATTGGAGAAGCAGTTTCTGCCCATCTTCATACTGGACTGTCTTTGTTACTACAGTACACAAACACCTTACACATTATCTATAGCCCTCAAATTCAAATCTAGAGCTTGACGCCATATCCTTTCAGATCAGAGACTTAATCGAGCATCTGACCAAATTCCACAAGATTTTATTTCTGGGTTAATAGAGATTACATCCACTATTCTACAACTGCACTGTTACTCTGTCACAGTGCTACTATGTTACTATGTTACTATGTTAATATGCTACTAAGTTACAATGTTACTATGTTACTACATTACTATGTTAATATGCTATTAAGTTACTAAGTTACAATGTTACTGTACTTTCACAGTCAAAATCGTCAACAGACCAGACAGACTGCAGGCAATTGAAACGTCCTGATTACGATTCTGCTCCAATATGGGCCCCATAAAATGCAACGCCTCAGCGACATCCAGTTCATAGTCATTCTCCACTGGCCCTAGCACTGCCAAGGAACACAAGGGTCAGACATTTTCATAGTCCTTCACCTTGACAATTGAAAGTTATTTGTTTTTAGCAAACCCTCCAGCGTGTTAACCAAGAACGAGCCACCGAGCTAGCATTTCACGAGCTTGATGTAAATAGAATGGTGTTTAAGTTTCAAGAGGGAGACAGGACGGGAGAAAAAGGAGAAGAGCTATCATTGCGTGTCTAGGTAGGGTTAAAACTGTTGTGACCCAAACAATTGAGTCAACACTCTTCTCTTTCAGGGGGTTTGGCGTTTAAGTGGGCAGATTGAAATGGTGGTCCTGGGCTGCAGGCTGGGTCACACACACACACACACACACACACACACACACACACACACACACACACACACACACACACACACACACACACACACACACACCTCCTCTATGTTTGCACAACATCTCCGTTCAAAGAGAAGGAAAAAAGTGTCAGACAGGGAGCTAACAATTAGCCCTCTATGCATACTAAGCCCTGGGAGAGTATGTGTGTTAATGTGTGGGCCTTTTTGCATCTCTGTGTGTTTGCGTCTGTCTGTACGTGTGTGTGTGTGTGTGTGTGTGTGTGTGTGTGTGTGTGTGTGTGTGTGTGTGTGTGTGTGTATGTGTGTGTGTGTGTGTGTGTGTGTGTGTGTGTGTGAGTGTGTGTGTGTGTGTATTTATATTTATGCAGACAGAAAGGAAAGACAAAGAGGAACTGGGGTGTTGAGCTCCTGCCTGTATACACACACTGGCATTGGCAGGCTGGCAGGGACTGGCATCAGCTGGCACTGGGACTAGGCTACAATACATGAGTCTGACTGGAAACCACACAAAGAGGCCTAGAGCTGAAATCCAGACCAAGCCCTGAAACGATAGCTCTCTCTCTCTCTCTGTCTCTCTCTCTCTCTCTCTCTCTCTCTCTCTCTCTCTCTAGCTCACTCACTCACATCCATTCCCCCAGTTTTTTGGTAAGCGACACTATTGTGAGTTTGCACACTAAGACACACAGGAAGTATGTGTGTCTGAGAGGATGCCGTGTGAACAAATACACTGAGTGTACAACACATTAAGAACACCTTCCTAATATTGAGTTTGCTGTCAGAACAGCCTATATTCGTCAGGACATGAACTCTACAAGGTGTCGAAAGTGTTCCACAGGGATGCTGGCCCATGTTGACTCCAATTCTTCCCACAGTTGTGACAAGTTGCCTGGATGTCCTTTGGGTGGTGGACCATTCTTGATACACACAGGAAACTGTTAAGCGTGAAAAATCCAGCAGCGGTGCAGTTCCTGACACACTCAAATCGGTGTGCCTGGCACCTACTACCATACCCCGTTCAAAGGCACTTAAATCTTTTGTCTTGCCCATTCACCCTCTGAATGGCACACATACACAATCCATGTCTCAATTGTCTCGAGGCTTAAAAATCCTTCATTTTTCCTCCCCTTCAAATCAAATCAAATTGTATGTGTTACATGCACCGAATACAAAAAGTGTAGACCTTACCGTGAAATGCTTACTTACAAGCCCTTAACCAACAATGCAGTTTTAAGAAAATAAAGTTAAGAACATTTTTACTAAATAAACTAAAGTAAAACAAATAAAAAATACACAGTAAAATAGCAATAATGAGGCTATATACAGGGGGTACCGGTACTGAGTCAATGTGCGGGGGTACAGGTTAGTTGAGGTAATTTGTACATGTAGGTAGGGGTAAAGTGACTGTGCATGAATAATAAATAGCAAGTAGCAGCAGTGTAAAAAACCAAGGGGGGAGGGGGGTGTCAATGCAAATAGTCTGGGTGGCTATTTGAATAATTGTTCAGCAGTCTTATGGCTTGGGGGTAGAAGCTGTTAAGGAGCCTTTTGGACCTAGACTTGGCGATCCGGTACTGCTTGCTGTGCGATAGCAGAGAAAACAGTCTATGACTTGGATGACTTGAGTCTTTGACAATTTTTGGTGCCTTCCTCTGACACCACCTAGTATATACTGTAGCTCCTTGATGGCAGGAAGCTTGGCCACAGTGATGTACTGGACCGTACGCACTTCCCTCTGTAGAGCCTTACGGTCGGATGCCGAGCAGTTGCCAAACCAGGCGGTGATGCAAACTTAAAGATGGTGTTGGAGTCGTGCTTGGCCACACAATCATGGGTGAACAGGGAGTACAGGAGGGGACTAAGCACGCACCCCTGAGGGGCCCCCGTGTTGAGGATCAGCGTGGCAGATGTGTTGTTGTCTACCCTTACCACCTGGGGTGGCCCGTCAGGATGTCCAGGATCCAGTTACAGAGGGAGGTGTTTAGTCCCAGGGTCGTTAGCTTAGTGTTGAGCTTTGTGGGCACTATAGTGTTGAACACTGAGTTGTAGTCGATTAACAGTATTCTCACATAGGTGTTCCTTTTGTCCAGGTGGGAAAGGGCAGTGTGGAGTTCGATTGAGATTGCGTCATCTGTGGATCTGTTGGGGCGGTATGCGAAATGAAGTGGGTCTAGGGTTTCCGGGATAATGGTGTTGATGTGAGCCATGATCAGCCTTTTAAAGCACTTCATGGCTACTGACGTAAGTGCTACAGGATGGTAGTCATTTAGGCAGGTTACCTTTGCTTTCTTGGGCACAGGGACTATGGTGGTCTGCTTGAAACATGTAGGTATTACAGACTCGATCAGGGAGAGGTTGAAAATGTCAGTGAAGACACTTGCCAGTTGGTCCGTGCATACTCTGAGTACATGCCCTGGTAATCCGTCTGGCCCCACATCCTTGTTGACCTGTTTAAAGGTCTTGCTCACGTCGACTATGGAGAGCATGATCACACAGTCGTCTGGAACAGCTGATACTCTCATGCATGCTTCAGTGTTGCTTGCCTCTGAAATGAGAATAAAAGGTATTTAGCCAATGTGGTAGGCCCGCGTCACTGGACAGCTCACAGCTGGGTTTCCCTTTGTAGTCCGCACCCGAGGAGTGTCAGTGCCGGTATAGTAGGATTCAATCTTAGTCCTGTATTGACGGTTTGCCTGTTTGATGGTTCGTCTAAGGGTATAGCAGGATTTCTTATAAGCATCCGGATTAGTGTTCCGCTCCTTGAAAGTGGAAGCTCTAGTCATTAGTTCAGTACCGATGTTGCCTGTAGTCCATGGTTTTTGGTTGGGATATGTACGCACGTTCCCTGTGGGGACGACGTCGTCGATGCACTTATTGATGAAGCCGGTGACTGAGGTGGTATACTCCTCAATGACATGAATCACGGAACATTTTCCAGTCTGTGCTAGCAAAACAGTCTTGTTGCGTAGCATCTGCGTCATCTGACCACTTCCGGATTGATCGAGTGTGCTTTAGTTTTAGCTTGTAAGATTTGCCAAATGGATGGTGAGGGAGAGCTTTGTACGCATCTCTGTGTGTGAAGTGAAGGTGGTCTAGAGTTTTTTTCCCTCTGGTTGCACATGTGAGATGCTGGTAGAAATTGGAGCAACTGCTTGCATGAGCGTTACCACTCCACTATGTCTCCCTGTCATGGCTTTCGCAACATCAGTACAGATATCAACACATCTTGACCACCAAAGTCCATTTGATGTCACAAAGCTGTCCAGTACTTTAAAAATATCCCCCCCTTTGTTGTCCTGGTTTCCAGTGATTTGCAGAAGAGGATGTCTTCCTTAATTGACCCCCCATAAATGTAACGGACACAAACCAGGAGCAGTGCCAGGCCCGCCACGTCTGTTGACTCATCCAGCTGTAACGCATAGAATTCACTGGCTTGTATGCGAAGCAGTAATTGTTTCAAAACATCTCCTGCCGTGTCACTGATGCATCGTGAAACAGTGTTGTTTGATGAAGTCATTGTCTGTATAGTTTTTTGGGCCTTTTTTCCCAGCATTGTCCCAGCCATATCTATGGCAGCAGGAAGAATTAAGTCCTCCACAATAGTATGGGGCTTGCCTGTCTGTCACGCCCTGACCATAGAGAGCCCTTGGTTCTCTATGGTGTTGAAGGTCAGGGCGTGACTAGGGGTGTTGTAGTCTATTTATTTCTATGTTTGGGATTGAGTATGGTTCTCAATTATAGGCAGCTGATTATTGTTGTCTCTAATTGGGGATCATACTTAAGGTGTCCCTGTTCCCACCTGCTTTTGTGGGATATTGTTTGTGTATGTGCTTGTTGCACTAGGTTACTTCACGTTTAGTTGCTTGTTTATTATTTTTGTTTAGATGTTTCACTTTTAATAAAGATGTGGAACTCAACACACGCTGCACCTTGGTCCGTCCATTATCACAACCGTGCCACTCGGTAGCTCACCATATAAGATGCTTCTAGCCCCTTCTTATTAATGGTATCTGTTGCTTTATGCATGTCTTACTACTCGAAAGTCGTCTGAATTCTGGCTTATTTTTCAAATTGGCATGTTTTGTTTCTAAATTTCTGTGCAAGAGTGAAGGTTTCATCGAGTTGTGAGATAGTACTTTTGCTTTTATCTGTACTGCAGTTGCAAAAGCCATGACAGGGAGGCATAATGGAGTGGTAACGCGCGTGCAAACAGTTGCTCCCGACTCCACTTGAGTACACTGCAGCATCCACCGAGAGGCTCTTGCTGCCAAGGGAATTCCTGACAGCTTGAAAGACAGTTTGGACACTACAGTGACATTTTTTAACTTTGTTAAAGCAAAGCCCCTGAACTCTCGTGTATTTTCTGCACTATGCAATGATATGGGCAGCGACCATGTAACGCTTTTACAATATACAGAAGTGCGCTGGTTATCAAGGGACAAAGTATTGACATGTTTTTTTTAATTGAGAGACAAGCTTTAAGTTTTCTTTACTGACCATAATTTTCACTTTCTGACTGCTTGCATGATGAAGAGTTTCTCACACAACTGGCCTATCTGGGTGATGTTTTTTCTGGCCTGAAGGATCTGAATCTAGGATTACAAGGACTCTTCGCAACTATATTCAATGTGCGGGTCAAAATTGAGGCTATGATTAAGAAGTTGGAGCTCTTCTCTGTCTGCATTAACAAGGACAACACACAGGTCTTTCCATCATTGTATGATTTTTTGTGTGCAAATGAACTCAAGCTTACGGACAATGTCAAATGTGATATAGCGAAACCTGAGTGAGTTGGGTGCACAATTACGCAGGTACTTTCCTGAAACGGATGACACAAACAACTGAATTCGTTATCCCTTTCATGCCCTGCCTTCAGTCCACTTACCGATATCTGAACAAGAAAGCCTCATCGAAATTGCAACAAGCGGTTCTGGGAAAATTGAATTTAATCAGAAGCCACTGTCAGATTTTTGGATTGGGCTGCGCTCAGATTATCCTGCCTTGGCAAATCACGCTGTTAATACACTGATTCCCTTTGCAACCACGTACCTATGTGAGAGTGGATACTCGGCCCTCACTAGCATGAAAACTAAATACTGGCACAGACTGTGTGTGGAAATGATTTAAGACTGAGACTCTCGCCAAGACAACCCAACATTGCAGATTTATGTGTATCCTTTCAAGCACACCCTTCTCATTAACCTGTGATAGGTTATTCACAATTTTCGATGAACAAATAAAGTTTTATAGGTAAGATGGCTAAATAATGAGCAAAATTATTGATTATTATTATGTTATTGTGCCCTGGTCCTATAAGAGCTCTTTGTCACTTCCCATGAGCTGGGTTGTGACAGAAACTCACACTCATTCCTTTGTTTAATACATTTATCGTATTGTGTGTGTGTGTGTGGCAGACTTACAATGAAGGCAACAACAACAAAATTTGAGAGTGCGCTGACCCTGGTGCTGGAGGGTGTCAGAAGGTGGGTGTAGCTGGTGCATGAAGTCAGGTGCAGGAGAGCAGAATGAGTGAGCAACGTACTTTACTCAAAATAAAGGCACAAGGTAACAAATACACTTGACCAACAATAAACAGTAATCAATTACGCACGGGTGAAAACAACACCCGTCAAAATACCAGCCATAACGTACCGAATGAACATAGAAACAATCACGCACAAAACATGGGGGAAACAGAGGGTTAAATACAGGTGTGTAGAAAACAAAGACAAAACAAATGGAAAATGAAAGCTGGATTGGCGATGGCTAGAAGACCGGTGACGTCGACCGCCGAACGCCGCCCGAACAAGGAGAGGGACCGACTTCGGCGGAAGTCGTGACAGAGGGGGTACGCAGCTGGAGGTTGAATGTTTGAAGGGGTACGGGACTTTAAAAAGTTTGGGAACCACTGCTCTATACTGATTGAAGTGAATTTAACAGGTGACATCAATACAGGATCATATCTTTTACCTGGATTCACCTGGTCAGTCTATGTCATGGAAGGAGCAGGTGTTCTTAATGTTTTGTACCCTTAGTATATAGACAGTATGCATACTGTATATCAGTGGTTCCCAAACTTTTTTAGTTACTGTATCACCAACTGAATTTTACTCTACCCGGAGTACCCCTGAAGTACCCCCTCATGTGCATTTTACCATGGCCTCATGAGTCTTCTCAAGTACCCCCCTTATGGATAGGCCAAGTACCCCCAGGAGTCCTAGTACCCCTGGTTGGAAACCACTAGATAGAGACAGAGAGACAGAGAGACAGAGAGATAGAGAGACAGAGAGATACAGACATACAGAGAGACAGAGAGATAGAGAGACAGAGAGACAGAGACAGGGGCCATACAGAGAGAGGGACAAGAGGGATGACAGGAAAGCTGTCAGGCTGGGACATAGGGAGAAAAAAGCTAGAGATATATCCACAGACATGAAGAGATAGAGAGATAGACAAATTGAGAGATAGACAGAGAAAGACTGACTGTCATACAAACAAGGAATTGAGGACAGACACACACTTAGACAGAACACTAATATGAAGTTAATGGAGGAAAATAACATGATGGTTGCACAAATAAGATGGAGGCTGATAAAGACTAATAGATATTTTAACAGTGACAGATGAAGTGTTATAATTGAGATGCCCACATACACACAGAGAGACAAGGAGGAGCGTGTTGTGTGTCACCAGCAGGAAAAAAGCACTTTTTACCGGACAGTCGGACTGAGTGGGACACCAGACTCTGTGAGGGTGCGGGGGGAGGGGGTGTGTGAGCGGGGATGGGATGGAGGATGATGGGTGAGGCAGGGGAGGGGGGTGCAGTTGACCCCTCCATATGGGACACATGTCATCATCAAAAATGTATGCTATGGATTTGTCTCATGAACTATTGAACAGCTCTCTTACACACACGAGAGCATACACAGACACACACACAGACACACACACAGACACACACACACACACAGACACACAGACACTCACAGACACACAGACACTCACAGACACACACACACACACACACACACACACACACACACTCACAGACACAGACACACAGACATACACACACAGACACACTTGCATTGGAAGGATTCATCTTGGGATCATGCGTGCTGCTTTTCTCATGCTGTATGTATAGGGGTGTGTCTGGTGTGACATGCAGTATCAGGGTGACACATGCAGATGTTGGACACACACAAATGAACGCAAGCGCCAGCCACCTCGAAAAGAGGGCCCAATTACCACGGTGACTGATCTGACTTATACATTATCCCTGCCACTGTCAACCTCTCTCTGTCACGCACAAACGCACACACACACACACACACACACACACACACACACACACACACACACACACACACACACACACACACACACACACACACACACACACACACACACACACACACACACACACACACACACACACACACACACACACACAGCCCTTTCTCTCTTTCCCGCCCACAATAAGAGCCTTGGCAGTCACATCACAGGGCTCAGGACTTATTTAGAACACACAGGTCTTCTAAAGGGCTTTGCTGTGCATTGATTGTGAGCATACAGAATGGAGCGCTGCTTCAATGGAATACCATGATAAAATACCAGATGTAAACAATACCGCTTCCATTCTCTCCAAGTCCATAATTCAGCGTATAGTTTAATACTTCTGACACCTTATTCCTTGCATAGTTTAAATCTTCTGACACCCTACTCACTGTATAGTTTAAAACTGCTGACACCCTATTCCCTGCATAGTTTAATACTTCTGACACCCTGTTCACTGTATAGTTTAAAACTTCTGACACCCTGTTCACTGTATAGTTTAAATCTTCTGACACCATATTCACTGTATAGTTTAATACTTCTGACACCCTATTCCCTGCATAGTTGAAAACTTCTGACACCCTATTCACAGTATAGTTGAATACTTCTGACATCCTATGCACTGTATAGTTGAATACTTCTGAAACCCTATTCACTATACAGTTTAATAATTCTGACAAACAATTCCCTGTTTAGTTAAAAACTTCCGACACCATGTTCGCTGTATAGTTGAATACTTCCAATACACTATTCACTGTATTGTTGAATAAATCTGACACCATATTTCCTGTATTAATTATTTACTCTGACACCCTATTACCTGTATTGTTCAATACTTCTGACACCATAGTCACTGTGTAGTTTAATACTTCTAACACCCAAATCACTGTATAGTTGAAAACTTCTGACACCCCATTGTTTGTATAGTTTAATACTTCTGACACCCTATTCAATGTATAGTTTACTACTTCTGACACCATAGTAACTCTACAGTTGAATATTTCTGACACCCTACTCACTGTTAAATTGAATACTTCTGATATCCTATGCACTGTATATTTTAATACTTCTGACACAATTTTCACTGTATAGTTGAATATTTTAAACATCATATTACTGTATAGTTGAATACTTCCAACACCCAATTCACTGTATAGTTGAATATTTCTGACACCCTATTCACTGTATAGTTTAAATCTTCTGACACCATATTCACTGTATAGTTTAATACTTCGAACATCATATTTACTGTATAGTTGAATACTTCCACCACCCTATTCACTGTATAGTTTAATATGTCTGACACCATATTCACTGTATAGTTTAATACTTCTGACACCCAATTCACTGTATAGTTGAAAACTTCTGACACCCTATTCACTCTATTGTTGAATACTTCTGACACCCTATTCACTAAACCCAGCCTCGCCAGTCAACAGTCGTCGGAGCTGCCCGCCAGTCAACAGTCGTCGGAGCTGCCCGCCAGTCAACAGTCGTCGGAGCTGCCCGCCAGTCAACAGTCGTCGGAGCTGCCCGCCAGTCAACAGTCGTCGGAGCTGCCCGCCAGTCAACAGTCGTCGGAGCTGCCCGTCAGTCAACAGTCGTCGGAGCTGCCCGTCAGTCAACAGTCGCCGGAGTGGTCAGACTGCGCTGAACTGCCGGAGTGGCCAGACTGCGCTGAACTGCCGGAGTGGCCAGACTGCGCTGAACTGCCGGAGTGGCCAGACTGCGCTGAACTGCCGGAGTGGCCAGACTGCCCTGAACTGCCGGAGTGGCCAGACTGCCCAGAACTGCCGGAGTGGCCAGACTGCCCAGACTGTCCCGAGTGGCCAGACTGCCCAGACTGTCCCGAGTTGCCAGACTGCCCAGACTGTCCCGAGTTGCCAGACTGCCCAGACTGTCCCGAGTTGCCAGACTGTCCCGAGTTGCCAGACTGTCCCGAGTTGCCAGACTGTCCCGAGTTGCCAGACTACCCAGACTGTCCCGAGTTGCCAGACTGCCCAGACTGCCCAGACTGTCCCGAGCTGCCAGACTGCCCAGACAGCCTGGAACGGCCTGAGCCGGAGCCACCTCCAAAAATAGGTGGGCTGGGGAGGGGGGGTGTAGCACAGTGCCGTCGTTGACGGCAGCCGCCCTCCCTTCCCTCCCTTTAGTAAGGGGGGATTTTTCTTTTGGGAATTGTTTGGGGTTATTTTTTTTTGTTAAGGTGCTTCCGGGGTAGCACCTTTAAGGGGGGGGTACTGTCACGTCCTGGCCAGTATATAAGGTTAATTGTTTTGTAGTTTGGTCAGGGCGTGACAGAGGGTATTTGTTTTATGTGGTTCAGGGTGATTGTTCTGTGTTCAGCCCTAGGCTTTGCCAGACTGTTTGTGGTTGTTCGCTCGTTCTCGTTTCATTTTGTTATTTTTTGTACGTTCATTGTTGATAGTAAATAAAAGTCAAAATGAGCATACACGTACCTGCTGCGTATTGGTCCTCCTTCACCGACGACAACCGTGACAACATCTGACACAATATTCATTGTATAGTTGAATATATCTGACACCATATTCACTGTATAGTTCAATACTTCTGACACTCTATTCCCTGCATAGTTTAATACTTCTGACACCCTATTCACTGTATAGTTTAATACTTCTGACACCATATTCCCTATACAGTGTAATACATCTGACACCATGTTCACTGTATAGTTTAATACGTTGAACATTATATTCAATGCAATGTTGAAGTCTTCTGAAACTCTATTCAATGTACGGTTGAATACCTCTGACACCCTATTCACTGTATAGTTGAAAACTTCAGACACCATATTCCCGTTATAGATTAATATTTCTGACACCATTTTCACCGTATAGTTTAATGCTTCTGACACCCAATTCAATGTATAGTTGAAACCTTCTGACACCCTATTCACTCTATAGTTGAATATCTATGACACCCTATTCACTGTACCGATTTGTACATCTGACACCCTATTCACAGTGTAGTAGAATACATTAGACACCACATTCACTGAACGTTTAATACACCTGCCACCATTTTCACTGTAAGGGTTGGTCCGTCTGACACCCTATTCACTGTGTAGTTGAATATGTCTGACACCATATTCAAAGTTTAAATTAAAACACCTGCCACCATATTCACTGTATCGTTTAATACTTCTAACACCATATTCACTGTGTAGTTAAATACTTCTGACACCCTATTCACAGTAGGGTTGAATACTTCTGACACCATACTACCTGTACAGTTTAATACTTCTGACACCCTATTCCCAAGAAAGGTTTAAAACTGACACCCAATTCACTTTATAGACTAGTTCGTCTGACACCCTATTCACTGTATATTTGAATACCTCTAACACCATATTCACTGAAAAGTTTAATTCACCTGACACCATTTTCACAGTATAGATTGGTACTTCTGACACCCTTTTCACTGTATAGTTGAAAACTTCTAACACCATATTCACTGTTTAGTTTAATACATCTGACACCATTTTCACTTTATGGTTTAATGCTTCTGACACCATATTCACTGTACAGTTAAATACTTCTGTCACACTATTCCTTGTATAGTTTAATGTTTCAGACACAATATTCATTATATCGTTTAATACATCTAACAGCCTATTCACTGTATAGATGAATACTTCTGACACCATATTGATAGTTTAGTGGAATACACCTGAATCCATTTTCACTGTATCGTTTAATGCTTCTAACACCATTCTAACTGTATAGTTGAATACTTCTGACACCATATTCACTGTATAGTTTAATACTTCTGACACCATTTTCACTTTATGGTTTAATGCTTTTGACACCATATTCACTGTACAGTTAAATACTTCTGTCACACTATTCCTTGTATAGTTTAATGCTTCTGACACCCTATTCACTGTATAGTTGAATACTTCCTGCTCAATATTCACTGTATAGATTAATACTTCTGACACCCTATTCACAGTATAGTTGAATACTTCTGACACGCTATTCACTGTATAGTTTAATACTTCTGACACAATATTCATTATATAGTTTAATACATCTAACACCCTATTCACTGTATAGATGAATACTTCTGACACCATATTGATAGTTTAGTGGAATACACCTGAATCCATTTTCACTGTATCGTTTAATGCTTCTAACACCATTCTAACTGTATAGTTGAATACTTCTGACACCATATTCACTGTAGGGTTGAATACTTCCAAAAACATGTTAACTATATATTTTAATACTTCTAACACCCTATTCACAGTATAGTTGAATACTTCTGACACGCTATTCACTGTATAGTTTAATACTTCTGACACAATATTCATTATATAGTTTATTACTTCTGACACCCTACTCACTGTATACTTTAATAGTTCTGACAGCCTACTCAATGTTAAGTTGAATTATTCTGGCAGCCTGCTCACTGTATAGTTTAATACTTCTGACACCATATTACCTGTATAGTTTAATATTTCTGACACAATATTCATTATATAGTTTATTACTTCTGACACCCTATTCACTGTATACTTTAATAGTTCTGACAGCCTACTCAATGTTAAGTTGAATTCTTCTGACAGCCTCCTCACTGTACGGTTGACTACTTCTGAAACACTATCCACTGTATAGTTTAATACTTCTGACACCCTATTCACTGTATAGTTGAATTTTTCTGACAGTCTGTTCACTGTATTGTTGAATACCACTGACACCATATTCACTGAACAGTTGAATTCTTCTGCCACCTTATTCACTGTATAGTTCAATACTTCTGACACCCTATTCACTTTATAGTTTAATACATATGACACTATATTCACTGTATAGTTTAATACTTCTGACACCATATTCACTGTATAGTTTACATTTACATTTACGTCATTTAGCAGACGCTCTTATCCAGAGTGACTTACAAATTGGTGCATTCACCTTATGATATCCAGTGGAACAACCACTTTACAATAGTACATCTATATCTTTTGGGGGGGGGGGGTAGAAGGATTACTTAATCCTATCCCAGGTATTCCTTAAAGAGGTGGGGTTTCAGGTGTCTCCGGAAGGTGGTGATTGACTCCGCTGTCCTGGCGTCGTGAGGGAGCTTGTTCCACCATTGGGGTGCCAGAGCAGCGAACAGTTTTGACTGGGCTGAGCGGGAACTATGCTTCCGCATAGGTAGGGAGGCGAGCAGGCCAGAGGTGGATGAACGCAGTGCCCTTCTTTGGGTGTAGGGACTGATCAGAGCCTGAAGGTACGGAGGTGCCGTTCCCCTCACAGCTCCGTAGGCAAGCACCATGGTCTTGTAGCAGATGCGAGGTTCAACTGGAAGCCAGTGGAGTGTGCGGAGGAGCGGGGTGACGTGAGAGAACTTGGGAAGGTTGAACACTAGACGGGCTGCGGCGTTCTGGATGAGTTGTAGGGGTTTGATGGCACAGGCAGGGAGCCCCGCCAACAGCGAGTTGCAGTAATCCAGACGGGAGATGACAAGTGCCTGGATTAGGACCTGCGCCGCTTCCTGTGTGAGGCAGGGTCGTACTCTGCGAATGTTGTAGAGCAGGACTCTACAGGATCGGGTCACCGCCTTGATGTTAGCGGAGAACGACAGGGTGTTGTCCAGGGTCACGCCAAGGCTCTTAGCACTCTGGGAGGAGGACACAATGGAGTTGTCAACCGTGATGGCGAGATCATGGAACGGGCAGTCCTTCCCCGGGTGGAAGAGCAGCTCCGTCTTGCCGAGGTTCAGCTTGAGGTGGTGATCCGTCATCCACACTGATATGTCTGCCAGACATGCAGAGATGCGATTCGCCACCTAGTTATCAGAAGGGGGAAAGGAGAAGATTAATTGTGTGTCGTCTGCGTAGCAATGATAGGAGAGACCATGTGAGGATATGACAGAGCCAAGTGACTTGGTGTATAGCGAGAATAGGAGAGGGCCTAGAACTGAGCCCTGGGGGACACCAGTGGTGAGAGCACGTGGTGCGGAGACGGATTCTCACCATGCCACCTGGTAGGAGCGACCTGTCAGGTAGGACGCAATCCAAGAGTGAGCCGCGCCGGAGATGCCCAACTCAGAGAGGGTGGAGAGGAGTATCTGATGGTTCACAGTATCAAAGGCAGCAGATAGGTCTAGAAGGATGAGAGCAGAG
Source organism: Salmo trutta (assembly GCF_901001165.1). NCBI lineage: Eukaryota > Metazoa > Chordata > Actinopteri > Salmoniformes > Salmonidae > Salmo > Salmo trutta. The sequence goes on along the minus strand of NC_042961.1, from coordinate 49,553,751 downwards.
GAGAGAGAGTTAGCTTTAGCAGTGCGGAGAGCCTCCGTGACACAGAGAAGAGCAGTCTCAGTTGAATGACCAGTCTTGAAACCTGACTGATTTGGATCAAGAAGGTCATTCTGAGAGAGATAGCAAGAGAGCTGGCCAAGGACTGCACGCTCAAGAGTTTTGGAGAGGAAAGAAAGAAGGGATACTGGTCTGTAGTTGTTGACATCGGAGGGATCGAGTGTAGGTTTATTGAGAAGGTGTACAACTCTCGCTCTCTTGAAGACAGAAGGGACGTAGCCAGCGGTCAAGGATGAGTTGATGAGCGAGGTGAGGTAAGGGAGAAGATCTCCGGAAATGGTCTGGAGAAGAGAGGAGGGGATAGGGTCAAGCGGGCAGGTTGTTGGGCGGCCGGCCGTCACAAGTCGCAAGATTTCATCTGGAGAGAGAGGGGAGAAAGAGGTCAAAGCATAGGGTAGGGCAATGTGAGCAGGACCAGTGGTGTCATTTGACTTAACAAACGAGGATCGGATGTCGTCAACCTTCTTTTCAAAATGGTTGACAAAGTCGTCCGCAGAGAGGGAGGAGGGGGGGAGGAGGATTCAGGAGGGAGGAGAAGGTGGCAAAGAGCTTCCTAGGGTTAGAGGCAGATGCTTGGAATTTAGAGTGGTAGAAAGTGGCTTTAGCAGCAGAAACAGAGGAAGAAAATGTGGAGAGGAGGGAGTGAAAAGATGTCAGGTCCGCAGGGAGGCTGGTTTTCCTCCATTTCTGCTCGGCTGCCCGGAGCCCTGTTCTGTGAGCTCACAATGAGTCGTCAAGCCACAGAGCAGGAGGGGAGGACCGAGCCGGCCGGGAGGATAGGGGACATAGAGAGTCAAAGGATGCAGAAAGGGAGGAGAGGAGGGTTGAGGAGGCAGAATCAGGAGATTGGTTGGAGAAGAATTGAGCAGAGGGAAGAGATGATAGGATGGAAGAGGAGAGAGTAGCAGGAGAGAGAGAGCGAAGGTTGTGACGGCGCAATACCATCTGAGTAGGGGCAGAGTGAGTAGTGTTGGAGGAGAGCGAGAGGGAAAAGGATACAAGGTAGTGGTCGGAGACTTGGAGGAGAGTTGCAGTGAGATTGGTAGAAGAAGCATCTAGTAAAGATGAGGTCAAGCATATTGCCTGCCTTGTGAGTAGGGGGGGACGGTGAGAGGGTGAGGCCAAAAGAGGAGAGGAATTGGAAAGAAGGAGGCAGAGAGAAATGAGTCAAAGGTAGACGTAGGGAGGTTAAAGTCACCCAGAATTGTGCGGGGTGAGCCATCCTCAGGAAAGGAACTTGTCAAGCTCATTGATGAACTCTCCAAGGGAACCTGGAGGGCGATAAATGATAAGGATGTTAAGCTTGAATGGGCTAGTGATTGTGACAGCATGGAATTCAAAGGAGGAGATAGACAGATGGGTCAGGGGAGAAAGAGAGAATGTGCACTTGGGAGAGATGAGGATTCCAGTCCCGCCACCCCGCTGACCAGATGCTCTCGGGGTATGCGAGAACACGTGGTCAGACGAGGAGAGAGCTGTAGGAGTAGCAGTGTTTTCTGTGGTAATCCATGTTTCCGTCAGCGTCAAGAAGTCGAGGGACTGGAGGGTAGCATAGGCTGAGATGAACTCTGCCTTGTTGGCCGCAGACCGGCAGTTGCAGAGGCTGCCGGAGACCTGGAACTCCACGTGGGTCGTGCGCGCTGGGACCACCAGGTTAGAGTGGCAGCGGCCATGCGGTGTGAAGCGTTTGTGTGGCCTGTGCAGAGAGGAGACAACAGGGATAGACATAGTTGACAGGCTACAGGAGAGGCTACGCTAATGCAAAGGAGATTGGAAAGAAAATTAACTAAACAACTGGGGAAGCGAGAGAGCAGGGCCTCCCTCACTAACCATTCGCTGAAACACTCAAATATAACTAGTTTAATACTTCTGACACCCTATTCACTGAATAGTTTAATACTTCTGCCACCATATTCACTGTATAGTTGAATTCTTCTGACAGTCTGTTCACTGTATAATTCAATACCTCTGACACCCTATTCACTTTATAGTTTAATACATATGACACTATATTCACTATATAGTTTAATACTCCTGACAACCTGTTCACTGTATAGTTTAATACCTCTGACACCACGTTCACTGTATAGTTTAATACCTCTGACACCACGTTCACTGTATAGTTTAATACTTCGAAAACCCTATTCACTGTATAGTTGAATTCTTCTGACACGCTATTCCCTGTATAGTTAAATTCTTTTGAGATCCTATTCACCGTTTAGTTGAAATCTTCTGACACCCTATTCCCTGTATAGTTTACTACTTCGGACAAACAATTCACTGAATAGGTGAGTACTTGTGACACCCTATTCCCTGTATAGTTTACTACTTCGGACAAACAATTCACTGAATAGGTGAGTACTTGTGACACCCTATTCCCTGTATAGTTTAATTCTTCTGACACCCTATTCACTGCATAGTTGACTATTTCTGACACCCTATTCACTGTATAAATGAATACTTCTGACACCCTATTCGCTGTATAGATGAATACTTCTGACACCATATTGACAGTTTAGTGTAATACACTGTATCGTTTAATGCTTCTAACACCATGTTCACTGTGTAGTTGAATAATTCCGACACACTGTTCCTTGTATAGTTTATTACTTCTGACACCCTAATCACTGTATACTTTATTACTTCTGACAGCCTACTCAATGTTAAGTTGAATTCTTCTAGCAGCCTGCTTACTGTATAGTTGAATACTTCTGATTCCATATGTACTGTATAGTTTAATACTTCTGACACACTATTCCTTGTATAGTTTAATGCTTATGACACCCTATTCACTGTATAGTTGAATTCTTCTGACAGTCTGTTCACTGTATAGTTGAATACTTCTGACACCATATTCACTGTATATTTGAATTCTTCTGACAGTCTGTTCACTGTATAGTTCAATACTTCTGACACCCTATTCACTGTATAGTTTAATACATATGACACTATATTCACTGTATAGTTTAATACATATGACACTATATTCACTGTATAGTTTAATACTTCTGACACACTATTCCTTGTATAGTTTAATGGTTATGACACCCTATTCACTGTATAGTTTAATACTTCTACCACCATATTCACTGTATAGGTTAATATTTCTGACACCCTACTCACTGTTAAGTTGAATTCTTCTGACAGCCTGCTCACTGTACGGTTGAATACTTCTGAAACCCTATCCACTGTATAGTTTAATACTTCTGACACCATTTTCACTATATCGTTTAACCCTTCTGACACCCTATTCACTGTATAGTTGAATTCTTCTGACAATCTGTTCACTGTATAGTTCAATACCTCTGACACCCTATTCACTTTATAGTTTAATACATATGACACTATATTCACTATATAGTTTAATACTTTTGACAACCTGTTCACTGTATAGTTTAATACCTCTGACACCTATTGTCACAAACCTCTTCGTCAGAAGATATGTTGAAATCGCTGTTGGACACAGTGGACCAATATGCAGCGGATTGCGTGCTCATCATCATTTATTTTAAATGAGAACACGAGGAAAAAAAACTATAAACAAAACTCACGACAGGAACAGTGTAGCAGGCTAAACAAAAGCAGTGCTAACATACAACTACCCACAAGTGACAAACAAAACACACACCTACTTATAGGACTCCCAATCAGAGGCAACTAGAAACACCTGCCTCCAATTGAGAGTCCAGCAACCAAACCTGCACATAGAAAACTTAATCTAGAACCTACTCATACTAAAACATACACCACAAAACCCCAGAACACATAAATAACACACCCCTCTAAGATATACACAAAAAAACCCACCATACAAAACAAACATACCTCTGCCACGCCCTGACCAAATATAATACAAATAATACCTAAATACTGGTCAGGACATGACACCTATTCCCTGTATAGTTTAAAACTTCAGACACCCAATTCACTGTATAGTTGAGTACTTGTGACAGCCTTTTCCCTGTATAGTTTAATTCTTCTGACACCCTATTCACTGTATAGTTCACTATTTCTGACACCCTACTCACTGTATAGTTGAATACTTCTGACACCCTATTCACTGTATAGTTGAATACTTCTGACACCCTATTCCCTTTATAGTTGAATACTTCTGACACCTTTTCACTGTATAGTTGAGTACATCTGACACCCTATTCACTGGACAGTTTCATATTTCTGACACCCTATTCACTGTATAGTTAAGTACTTCCAACAACCTATTCCATGTATAGTTTAATACTTCTCACACCCTATTCACTGTATAGTTGAATACCTCTGACACCCTTTTCCCCATATGTGCTGATGTTTTCACAATGTTTGCCTGCTCACTTTGTACTGCAGTGCAGTACTCTTGACCAAAGTTTACACCCTACTGTTGACACCACCCTGGTCAACAGTGGTGCACTATTTGGAGAGTAGGAGTCATTTGAAATGCTGCCCCAGTCCCTCTGGCCAGGCTCCAGGGGAGGTGAAAGGTCTCCTGGGTAATGGAGTCTTTCTCACCTGGCAGTGAACCGGTAATAGACTGAGTGGTGAAGGACTGAATGTGTGTGTTTGTGTGTGTATGTGTGGGGGGTGGGTGAATAGCGTGTGTGTGTGTGTGTGTGTGTGTGTGTGTGTGTGTGTGTGTGTGTGTGTGTGTGTGTGTGCGTGTGTGTGTGATGGGTGAGGCACTGGATTTGGGCTGTTCTGAAAGACCCAAATTGCGGTTGAGCCACTTTGAGAAGTTCAGGTGCACGCTGGGAGAGAGAAAGATATATAATGAGGGAGGGGGTGGAGGAAGGGATGGAGTGAGGCAGCACTGTGCGTGTCCTTTAGCTGATTTCAGTTGTTTTGGTCAGCTTCTCTCTGCATGGACCCCTGGGGTTTGGGGCCTGTTCTGTGTCTGTCGGTGTGTGTGTATCTCTCTCTCTCTCTCTCTCGCTCTCTCTCTCTCTCTCTCTCTCTCTCTCTCTCTCTCTCTCTCTCTCTCTCTCTCTCTCTCTGTGTGTGTGTGTGTGTCTCTCCATCTTGTTCTCTCTCTCCTATGTGTGACTGTATAGAAAGGTTCTGGCTGTGCGAGCAGCTGTTTTTTTTAGGTCTCTGATTAGCAATCATGAGGCATTGTGTGTGATTTCCCAGGGTATGTTTGTGTCATTTTTCAGGGCTTGGGCTGAGACGTACATGGCTGGGTGGGTGGCAGGGCTGGTTGTTGAGGTTTGTCAGACTGACTGGTACACATAGATGGGTGTGTGTGCGTCAGTGTTAGGGATTTGGTGTATGTTTAACAGTAAAGGTTTATAAGTGTGAATGTGTCATGCATTCACATGTTATTGCACCCATCCATCTGTGTATTTTAGTGTTTGTGTGTGTGTGTGTGTGCCTGTCTGTGTGTTTCAGTGTGTGTATTTTACTCCACCACCCCTCTCTGTAGTGCTGCAGAGCCTGATATTGCAGGCTGTGTCATGGGGACCTGGTTTGTGGTTTGTGGACGCTACGCTATTAAGAATATTCATTATTAATGGACACTGGCCTAATTCACAGTCCTGGGCTTTCTATCCCAAATGAGACCATCCATATTCAGCCTGCATACACACACTCCCTCCCTCTGTTTCTCTCCCGCTCTTTCTCCCACTCCCCTCTCCCACTCTCTCACTCATCTCAACAAAAAAAAAAAAACGTTTTTCCTCTCTTTCCTTCCTGTCCTATTTCTTGTCGTTTCCCTCTCTTCCTTTCCTTCCATATCTTTTTATCACTCCCTTTTTCATCTCTCTCTTCTTCCATCCATCCCTCTTTCTCCCTGTCTCTCCCTCTCTCTCACCCGTTCTCTCTTGCTCCATCTCTCTTCTCAGTATGTGTTTGGTCACGTAGCATCAGCCCCAGTCACAGGGGATCAGAGAGTCTGTTACAGCCTCATCAGTTGGTAATCAACACAGTTCATTAAAGGGACATTTCACTCAAAACTATCTTTTAGTATTTTTTTACATTAGTCCACTGATGATACAGTCCCAACATGTTTTGCATGTCAGACATCAAGTTATCAAGATATTGTACTTTTAAGAAGCAAAGTGTCACCATCCACATCATCCTATGGTGCAAACGTATCATCATGATGATGTGGCTGGTGACACTTTTCTAAAAGTCCAACATCTTGACTGCTGACATGCAAAACATTTTTGGACTGTATCAACAGTGGACTAATGTAAAATAATACCAAATCCTAGTTTTTGAGTGAAATGTCCTTTTAAACTCAAACCCTGCTCGCTTATCAAGGTCCTGCTTAACTTAACTAATCTCCTCTTCCAGGCCCACCAGACAACTTCCTCTTCGTCTAGCATGGCCAGACACACACATACATGGGTATATACGGGGATGTGAAATGCTCTGAACGTTGCTGATAGAAATAGAACTGACACAATCGATTCCCTATTATATCTGACAGACAATCATTTCTGTTCTACATTATACATTTCTATCTGAACTTTCTGTAACGTTACATTCTCCTGAACTTCCCTGATTCCCTGGTTAGCCACTAGAGAACGAGGTGAATGGGGGCTGTGATTGGGTGGGAGGGGGGATGATGGCTTAATGTGACCCCGCCTTCCCTGGGCCATGTCAGGATTGAAGATCACCTTTAACGATCTGATACTAAAGGGAACATAAAGACAACATACATCACAGGATATAAAAGCTGACCCTAAAGAGTAAACAATAACTGCACTGTTGGTTAAGGGCTTGTAAAGTAAGCATTCCCCGTTTAGGTCTACACGTGTTGTATTCGGCGCATGTGTCAAACAAAGTTTTTGATTTGATTTGAATGGATTATAGCTGACAATCCACAGGAGTTGATGGCATCAAATGGCGTCATTCAAATCAAATCAAATCAAATTTTCAAATCATGACTTTAGTCATCCATCTCCACTCTTTTGACTAAGCACTAAGGAGTAAAGACAGAATAGCTATCTGAGATTTAAAGGAATGTTTACCATTCTCTTAGGCTCACAGTGAGCAGTGGTGTGGACCTAGATGTAGGAGGGTGGCAGAGTGCCTCTTGAATTTGGACCTTTGTTAAAATCAACAGGAGTACATCACAGAATGGGCTGCCTTATGCAATTTTTTCTTTTGTTCTCTAGTTCTCACTCTCTCGCTTGCTCTCGCTTGCGCTCTCTCTCTCTCTCTCTCACTCTCTCTCTCTCTCTATCAGATACAGTCATCACATCCACCATTGACTTCATTGACTGTCTTTTCAGAGTCTGTCATTACTTCATTGACTTTCTCTCTCTCTTCCCGTTCTACCGTTCTAGCCAGTGTCAGATCCACACAAAGAACATCAAAGGACACGACACCGTCTCGCACTATCTCTTTCTTTGTCTGGTCTGCTCTTTCTCCGTTTCCTTCAGCATCTCTTTACCCTCATCTCCTCCATCTCCACAGTCCCCATCTTTTCTTTTTCCCCACCCATCCTCTTTTCCTATCTCTATCCTACCACATCGTTATCTATCCTCCCTCCTACCCCCTCTCCCTCTCCCCTATCTCCCCCTTCTCTCCCTCTGTCAGTGGCAACGAGGCCCCTTATCTGATTAGGAATACAGTGACCCTCTTTTCAGACCGACTCTATTACCAGACTCTCTCTCCGTCCATGTTCCTCTCTCTCTCTCTCTAATTTAGTCTCCGGGGACGACCTTAGAAACAATGGTTGGAAATGGGACAGTCGCTGCATACATTTGCCTACACCAAGTCAAGAGGTGCACCTTAGCACCGAGGAAAAACAGTGAGGGAAAACGAACTCACACACACACACACACAGTGATATTCAAACAGGAATCCATGCATGTACACACGCACGCACACAATCTAGTTCTCCCGTTCTCTCTCTCTCTCTATCAGATACAGTCGTCACATCCACCATTGATTTCATTGACTGTCTCTTAAGAGTCTGTCATTACTTCATTGACTTTCTCTCTCTATTCCCATTCGACCTTTATAGCCAGTGTCAGATCCACACAAAGAACATCAAAGGACATGACTCATCACCAATACGGCAGAGTAACAAGGGTTTAACCCTCGTTTCTCCTTCGTTCTAAATCCCCTGACCCTCTGTACAGGTGTAGTACACCTGACTTAAAATAAATGAGAGCCAATGACTGTTGGAGAGAAAGACAGAGACAGAGAGAGAGACAGAGACAGAGACAGAGACAGAGACAGAGACAGAGAGACAGAGAGCGTGCCCCCCTAGGCACAACTATGACAACTTATAGTTTTTTCAATTGTTTAAGCACCATTTTGAAAACAGGGCCCGGTTTGTCAAAACACTACACACAATTAGCACAACCCTACACCAAAGTAGCACAACACTTCAGATCATTTGCAAAATGGAACACTTATCAAAACTCTACACGACTTCATAAAAACTATATTTTGTTACCAAACGAAACACATTTCATATGACTTCAATCTTTTTGAACCAGTTACACACTGCTGTTGCTAACCTAAAACACGTTTAGCAAGTCTAATTGTCAGTGATTAGAGTACTGTAACTGAAGTACACAGAGAAAGTGCAACTATACAAACACTACACAAGACCAATGCTGCAGACTGAGGAAAATATCATTTATTTCTCTCCATATACCCAAATCAGTCAACATGTCAACATGGAGAATCACAACAAAACATGTCCCAGTTTTCATGCTACTACAGTAGTGTGCATAACACTGTTACCTCAGCAAACAGACAAACGTAAAATACTGTATCCAGTACAGGTTACAATTACAGTAAATAACAACAACAATAAAAAATAATCTGAAAAAAAACGGACAATATTGCACAGAAAATACTACAGTAAACATACTATACATTATCTCTTCGCCTAGCTGGATCTGGCCAGAGAATTTCATCAACATCACAAGCAATAGCCTCATTAGCAAGACAACGCGGGAAGAACCGTCTTGAATGTCGAATCCATCCTTGCACAGCTGCGGCGTCGACTTGGTCACAGGCGTCCTCCATGGCCTGAATGAGGGGTACCTGAGCCTGGGGCTGGAGATCGTAAACCTTCCACCGCCATGCAGAGAAAAACTCTTCCATAGGGTTTAGAAACGGAGAGTATGGTGGAAGGTATAGTACTGTCAACTGTGGATGGTGTTGAAACCAGTTCTGGACCAAAGCAGAGCGGTGGAATGACACATTGTCCCAGATGACAGTGTATTGCATCTGGTGCATTTCATTACCTGCTGTGATGATGTGGTGCAATCGGTCCAAAAATGAGAGAATGTGAGGTGTGTTGTAAGGGCCCATTTTGGCATGACGGAGGAGAACCCCATGCTGTGAAATGGCAGCGCAAAGGGTGATGTTACCCCCACGTTGCCCTGTGGCCAATGATATATTTCTGCCTCTCCTTCTTGCTTTTGTGAGGTTGAACCCTGCCTCATCAATATATATGAATTCGTGCAGGATTTCCTCAGCATCCATCTGCAAAACTCCCTGAAATACAGTGAAAGACAAGATTGCGTAGTTCAGGATAGGTCTAGTATACAGTCAATGTAAAAAAGTCATGTGTGCAGTATGCAACATCACAGTGCTAAAGTGAACAATACAAACCTCCACATACTCATGCCGCAGCCGTTTGACCCTCTCTGAATTCCGCTCAAAAGGCACTCGATAAAGTTGTTTCATTTGAACCTGATGTCTTTTCAGGATGCGTGCCAGTGTTGACTGAGAGACCTGATGGACATTATTGAAAATGGCATGGTCACCGATAATGTTGGCTGGTAGTTCTCTGAGCCTGATAGCATTATTGGCCAAAATCATGTTTATTATCTCTCTCTCTTGTTCTTGCGTAAATATGGGCCCCCTTCCTCCTTGTTGTTCCCGACCCTCAAGCCTATGTAGAGAATAATACATGTAACTTACTGTACAATGTCACAGGAAGGGGTATCACAAGTGCTGATATGGTGGATACAATAAGCGGCTGATTACTGTAACTGTAGACAGATCTTCTTTTACCTGTTTTCCTGTCGAAAAGTCCTTATGACAGATGCCACTGTATATCTGCTAAGATTTTGCTGAACTCTCAGTCCAGCCTCCCTCAGCGTCAATCCGTGGTTCACAACATGGTCCACTAGTGTTGCACGAATGTCATTTGATACGTTTGGTCCTCTTCTTCTTTGTGCACGTTCTCCTCCTGCTTCAGGTCTTCCTCGACCTCTGGCTCGGCCTCTGCCTCTTCCTCTACCTCCTTCTCCTCCTCTGTGTGCTCCTCCTCTGTGTACTCCTCCTCTCACCCTCACTCTTCTTCTGACTCCTTCCATTTTGGTTGAAGGTAGGTGAACCAACCTGCTGCATTTTTATAGTGCTTAAACCTGATTGGTGTGTCTACAATTTAGCAATCATGTGTTCGTGCACCTGATGGCTGTGTTTAACAGATTGGCTCATAGGTGTGGTAATTTGACAGTCAGTGCTTTGGAATTGCAAGGAAGTGACATCATGATATACTTCTGTGTCTGATGTATGCAAGTGTGTTTAGTGTTTTGCAAATAGTGTGAAGCTGACAATGTGCTTACAGTTTTGCAAATCTAGCCTTGTGTTTTGCTCCTTGAGTGTAAGGTTTTGCTAATTGTGGGAAAAGTTCAATTTTAGTGTGTAAGCAATCGTAAAAAACTGTAACCAAAAAACACGGGTCACAACTCCTGCAGCTCTGTCGCACAATGGGTATGTACATAGTCAATGGTAGGCTTCAAGGGAACTCCTATGGTAGGTACAACTATAGCTCATCTCCTGGCAGTAGTACAGTAGACTACTTTATCACTGACCTCAACCCAGAGTCTCTCAGAGCATTTACAGTCAGCACACTGACACCCCTATCAGATCACAGCAAAATCACAGTCTACCTGAACAGAGCAATATTCAGTCATGAGGCACCAAGGCCAAAGGAACTGAATAATATTAAGAAATTCTATAGATGGAAGGAATGTAGTGTGGAAACCTACCAAAAAACAATTAGGCTACAACAAATTCAATCCCTTTTAAACAACTTCCTGGACAAAACGTTCCTGTAACGTGGGTCGTATAAAGGGGACCAAGGCGCAGCGTGTATAGTGCTCATATTTACTTTTAATGAATATACTTTAACAAAACGACAGAAACCAGTTCCATCAGGTGACATACACTAAACAGAAAACAACTGCCCACAAAACCCAGGAAGAAAAACCCCTACTTAAATATGATCTCTAATCAGAGGCAATGAGGATCATCTGCCTCCAATTAGAGATCAACCCAAACAATCCCAACATAGAAATAGAAAAACTAGAACTTAAACATATAAATAGAAAACATAGAACAACCCAAAACACCCCCGTCACGCCCTGACCTACTCTACTATAGAAAATGACATCTTACTAGGGTCAGGACGTGACAGTTCCACTGTAATAGTGTAAACTTGTCAGTAGAAAATCTAAACAAAATATTTGACCTCACAACTTCCCTATTAAATCTACAAATTTCAGAAAACCGAAGACAATTAACAACAATGACAAATGGTTTGATGAAGAATGCAAAAACCCAAGAAAGAAATCGAAAAACCTGTCCAACCAAAAACATAGAGACCCAGAAAACCTGAGCCTTCACTATAATGAATCACTAAAACAATACAGGCATACACTACGGAAAATTAAGGAACAGCACGTCAGAAATCAGCTCAATGTAATTGAAGAATCCATAGAATCGAACCACTTCTGGGGAAATTGGAACACACTAAACAAACAGCAACACAAAGAGTTATCTATCCAAATGGAGATGTGGCCCTATAACAAAGAACAAACAGCAAAAACATATACATGATCAAATACAAATCTTAGAATCAACTATTCAAGACTACCAGAACCCATTGGATTTTCCAATTACATTGAATAAACTACGAGACAAAATACAAACCCTCCAACCCAAAAAGGCCTGTGGTGTTGATGGTATCCTCAACTAAATGATACAATATACAGACAACACATTCAAATTGGCTATACTTAAACTCTTCAACATCATCCTTAGCTCTGGCATCTTCCCCAATATTTGGAACCAAGGACTGCTCACCACAATCCACAAAAGTGGAGACAAATTTGACCCCAACAACGACCGGGGGATATCCGTCAACAGCAATTTTGGGAAAATCCTCTGCATTATCATTAACAGCAGACTCGTGCATATCCTCAGTGAAAACAATGTACTGAGCAAACGTCAAATAGGCTTTTTACCAAATTACCGTACGCCAGACCACATATTCACCCTGCACACACTAATTGACAAACAAACAATCCAAAACAAAGGCAAAGTCTTCTCATACTTTGTTGATTTCAAAAAAGCCTTTGACTCAATTTGGCATGAGGGTCTGCTTTACAGATTGAAGGAAAGTGGTGTTGGGAGAAAAACATACGACATTATAAAATCCATGTACACAAACAAGTGTGCGGTTAAAATTGGCCGAAAACACACACATTTCTTTCACCAGGGCTGTGGGGTGAAACAGGGATGAAGCTTAAGCCCCACCCTCTTCAACATATATATAAATGAATTGGGGAGGGCACTAGAACAGTCTGCAGCACCCGGCCTCAAACTACTCAAATCTGAAGTCAAATGTCTACTGTTTGCTGATGATCTGGTGCTTCTGTCCCTAAACAGGGAGGACCTACAGCAGCACCTAGATCTTCTGCACAGATTCTGCCAGACATGGGCCCTGAAATTCAATCTCAGTAAGACAAACATAATGGTGTTCCAAAAACGGTCCAGTTGCCAGGACCACGAATACAAATTCCATCTAAACACCGTTACCTTAGAGCACACAAAAAACTATACATACCTCGGCCTAAACATCAGTGCCACAGGTAACTTCCACAAAGCTGTGAATGAGCTGAGAGACAAGGCAAGAAGGGCCTTCTATGCCACCAAAAGGAACATCAACTTCGACATACCGATTAGGATCTGGCTAAAAATACTGGAATCAGTTATAAAACCCATTGCCCTTCATGGTTGTGAGGTCTGGGGTCTGCTCACCAACCAAGAATTCACAAAATGGGACAAACACCATGCACACTCTGCATGCAGAATTCTGCAAAAATATCCTCAGTGTACAACGTAAAACACCAAATAAGGCATGCAGATGCTTCCACACCTGCATTGCTTGCTTTTTGCTGGTTTTGGCTGGGTTTCTGTATAGCACTTTGTGACATCAGCTGATGTAAGAAGGGCTTTATAAATACATTTGATTGAATTAGGCCGATACCCACTAATTATCAAAATCCAAAAAAGAGCGCTTAAGTTCTACAACCACCTAAAACGAAGCGATTCCCAAACCTTCCATAACAAAGCAATCCCCTACAGAGAAATGAACCTGGAGAAGAGTCCCCTAAGCAAGCTGGTCCTGGGGCTCTGTTCACAAACAAAAACAGACCCCACAGAGCCCCAGGACAGCAGCACAATTAGACCCAACCAAATCATGAGAAAACAAAAAGATAATTACTTGACACATTGGAAAGATTAACAAAAAAACTGAGCAAACTAGAATGCTACTTTGCACTAAACAGAGAGTACACCATGGCAGGATACCTAACCACTGTGACTGACCCAAACTTAAGGAAAGCTTTGACTATGTACAGACTCAGTGAGCATAGCCTTGCTATTGAGAAAGGCTGCCATAGGCAGACCTGGCTCTCAAGAGAAGACAGGCTATGTGCACACTGCCCACAAAATGAGGTGGAAACTGAGCTGCACTTCCTAACCTCCTGTCAAATAAATGACAATATTAGAGACACATATTTCCCTCAAATTACACAGATACACAAAGAATTCGAAAACAAACCCAATATTGATAAACACCCATTTCTACTGGGTGAAATACCACAGTATGCCATCACAGCAGCAATATTTGTTACCTGTTGCCACAAGAAAAGGGCAACCAGCGAAGAACAAACATCATTGTAAATACAACCCACATTTTTGTTTATTTATTTTCCCTTTTGTACTTTAACTATTTGCACATCATTACAACACTGTATATAGACATAATATGACATTGGAAATGTATATATTATTTTGGAACTTCTGTGAGTGTAATGTTTACTGTTCGTTTTTATTGTTTATTTCACTTTTTTTTTATTCAGCTTTGCTTCTCCCCCATCCTCACCTTTACCAATAGTGGAGGGAATGCAAGACCCACCCTAGATCAGCACCTAGGCCACTTCATCTGTGGGAGCTCTGGGGGTTGGTAGGAATGCACCCTGACTGGAATCACTAGTTGAGACATCACAGAGTATTTAGGGACAAACATAGGTGTATCCAAATCATATCTACTGGTACTCACTAATTAAATGTGTACACGGACGGACAGGCAGACGGACAGACGGACAGGCAGACAGGCAGACAGCCAGCCAACAGAACAAGACGCAAGGAAGATGTCCCCAAACCTCTCTTGTATTGCAATCTCCTTTTTTATCGCTTAGTCCTACTATATCCCAACCTCTCTTCTCTATCTATTTCCTTCTCTTTCTACCCCTCTC